>NC_080786.1:73409642-73657142 GCF_028018385.1 Neofelis nebulosa
CTATAGCAGGGAATAAAATACAGTAATTGACTTCTAGGAATTTATAAGCTAATGGGCAGGAAATAATAAACATTACAGCACAGGTGTGAGGTATAAAGACAAGACTAAGGAAGAATAGGGGAAGTTGAGATTAGATGACTCATGGAAGAGGTAGGGTCTAAGCAGGGCTTTTATATATGACTAGGACATAAAGAGATTGGGGAGGACAGGAGCATGTGTGGGTAGAGTTGCCATTGGCACTGGCAGAGAACAAGGAGAGGATAAGGGTATGCTTGGAGAGCACTGAATATTCCCAGGCACTCAGAGTAGAGTTTGGGGAAAAATCATAAAAGACTGTGATAGAATGAGAACGAAGAGTTGGAAAGGAAGCTGAAGGCTTGGCTGGTATATCTGGATATCAGCTTTGCCCACACTAAACCACCAGCTTCTTGACACTGAACCACCAAGACAAAAGACTAAGAAAAAAGGCATACAGTTATCTTAATATTTTACAGTAAGGTGGTTGACTACGTGTTTGCTCATCATTTAAATATTAGGGATGTTGAAGACACATCGATAGAACAAGTGGATTGTCCCACTGATTATATCTACTGGGGCAGAATTTTAAAGAGGTGATTCCAACTGGCGCCTCATTTGTCCCAGTCAGACCCTGTGATGACTGCCTTAAGTAGTACTGTTACTAGAATTCAAATGCAGAACCTTGAGGTTGGCTTCTTCCATATTCAGCAAGTCCTCCCTCCCCCAACTTCTGTAACTTTTATTTGGTATTTGTTATACACATTCTCTCTCCTTCCCCAAACAATAGCTCTTCAGTGGATAAAGTGGGGTCTTCTTATGTTTGTTCTCCTTTCTCCTGTATTTGGGCATAGAAGGATAAACATAAAAGTTTTTTAAATAAATGAATTGGCATTCGGTCCATTTGTACCAATTGTGTTCAGCAGCACCTGCTCAGCATTTAGATTGGAAAGATTTCTGTTGGATTTAGAAGCCCTTGCCTGAGATATTTAGCAGGACCATGGCAACATCCTGAGTCCTCCAGTGTTACCTTACCCTTTTTCCCATTTCCACTATGTTTTCTGATTGAACATATTAGTCATAATGTGTTTTGCATGGTTCATAATTTAATTTTCCTTCCTTTTAAACTATTAATATAAATGTCTAGATTGAGAAAAAATAGCTCCATCTCCTTTTAGAAGATTTCTTTCCCAAATGGTATTTTAAAATCCTTTCTGTCTCCATCGGTTATCTGATCTGTTGGCAGTTTATGCTCCACTCTTTAAGGGTCTCTTTAATGGTGTGTTTTCCAGGTCTTTTGTCACTATTACTACCCCTTGGATTCTTTCCGGATTAGCAATCTATGTCTCTGTGTGTGTATGTGTGTATACACACATACATATATATGTACCCCCACACACACACACACATACAGCCAAAAAATTGCATGTAGTTTTCCAGATGGACTTTTAGGAGTGTGATAAACAATGGAATAATTGCTTCCCATGTGAGCTTCGGTGACACCCAAATGGATTCGTAGGTGTCCTGTTTTCCTTTCTGTTATCCCAAAGAATGATGTTCATTAAGAAATGTTCAGATCTTTGCTTGAGAAAAAGTTAATGAGGAAACGTTTTGCTAAGGAACGAACTAGGTGATGCCAAAATACTAAAAAAATTATCTAAAAAATGGCCATTTCTGTTGGGAAATATTACATTTGATAGAAATCTTAGGCTTCAACTAAGTAGTATATTTTGTGTTTGGTGCAGCAGTAGAGAGGAAGTAGAGACACTCGCAAAGAATGGTAATGAGAATATCTTATTAACACCACCTTTAACCATGCAGCATTGGAATTTCCATGAAAAATGGCCAAGAACATAAGAAGAAGTGAGGTTAGCATTAATTAGCATGTCATATTCCTACAGATACTTACATATGTTTATTAAATAGCTACCTGTGTTGGGCACTGTTCTATAAGCTATGGCTATAAATGTGAACAAAACTGTTTCTGACTATAAACCAAATTATTTCACTTATCTGCTCCAAACTCTCTAATGGCTTCTTCTCTCACTAAGAGTAAAATCCATATTCCTGACTCTGGTTTACAAGGCACCATAGAATCCAGGCCCTGCTCCCTCTTTGACCACATCACCAGCCCTCTCCTCAACTCACTCTACTCTAGTCACCTGGGGCCTCAGGGCTTCTGCCAGCAGTGCTGGCAGGGCAGAGCTCTGGGAATCACTGTCTATTAACTTCTATTTTATGCCAGGCACTGTGCTAAATGCTTTACAGACATTGTTGCATTCAAGCTTTACATTAAAGCAGAAAGATGGTTACTACTGCTCATATTATTTTTATTATTAGTGTGTTAAATATTACTAATATTAATAGTAGTATTAAACCATTACTACTATCTTATTAAAGAAGAGAAGTTAAATAACTAGCTCATGGTCACTCAACTAGTAGTGGTGAAACCAGATCACTATGCTCTAAAGACCTTCTTGTCTTTGGATTTTGTGTTGGAGGATTTAACAGTAGAAGGAAGAGCTTGACACCAAGAAGCTTGAAGATTTATGTGCCGAACCCTTCATTCACATATTCAACAGAGTTACCTTGAGCCTCTTTTTAGATGAAAAGTCCATGGGAGGCACTTTTGTGAGTAATGGACAAAAAAACCTCATTTTTTCAAGAAACTTTCAATTCAGTACAGTTATTGTATGGATAGCAATCATTCAGCTGACTTCCTAATCTGAACAATTAACACTTCTCCAACTGACTTTTGATTATTTGAAACTAAGTATTTAACACTCTTCTAAATTCCTTTTTTTTTTTTTTTAATTTTTTTTTCAACGTTTATTTTATTTTTGGGACAGAGAGAGACAGAGCATGAACGGGGGAGGGGCAGAGAGAGAGGGAGACACAGAATCGGAAACAGGCTCCAGGCTCCGAGCCATCAGCCCAGAGCCCGACGCGGGGCTCGAACTCACGGACCGTGAGATCGTGACCTGGCTGAAGTCGGACGCTTAACCAACTGCGCCACCCAGGCGCCCCTATATTCCTTTTGAATTAAACAAAGAAACATAAATTGAAAGTTAAAAAATATATATTTCAGTCCTAGAAAGGTAAAAAAGATTGGCCAGTAGACCAGAAATTTGGAATTTATATTATATCCTGCAAAAAGATTTGTATAACCTCCTGCTATTGGAGTGCTTCATGGTTTCCTCATCAGCTTTTCTCTTCAGTTATACACAATGCACCTCAAATGCTGCTTTGAATTTTCCCCAGGACTTTAAATTTGTAAACCCCAGTGACTACTAGACATCATCACATCGACAGCTAATTGGCATTTTAAATTAGTCAAAATAGAACTTGTAATTCTGCCACCATCTATCAAACTGCCCCCCCAGGCATTTGCATTTCAGTAAACACCATCGTTGTCTACCTAATTGCTGAAAATAAAAATCTAAATGTTATATTTAATTCTGCTCTTGTCCTTATACCCTTCCCGCCCACACCCCAAATGCATTCCATCAGCAAATCTGGTGATCTCAGTAACCAAAACATGCCCCAAATCTGGTGACTTCTCTCCATCTCCGTGACCTGACCAGGGGATGCTCTTGTTTCTTCTAGAGTGGATTCCTATACAGCAGCAGAGGGATCTTTTACAATAGAAAATCAGATCATGTTACTCCTGCCCCACAACAAAAACAGAAAGAGAAACAAAATCCACAGTTTAAAACTCTCCAGTGGCTTTGCATTACACTTAAAATGTACCCTCCTTATTTGGTTATGAAGTTCTATTTATCTGGTAACTGCCACTTTTTATCACTTTCTCACTTAATACGCCCCAGCTTCTTTTAATTTTTAAAGCTCACCACCTCTTTCCCACCTCAGGATCTTTGCACTAGAGTTTTCTTTCCTCTCCCCAGTATCAGTAGGATCATATTTTATCTTTGTGTTACTAGCTCTTTCTCATCAAGTGGGTTTCAGCTCCTTAGAGTGAATGGCCCACCTCAATTTAAAGTAGATACCCCTCTTTAATTCTCTACGTAGTAATTACCACTGGCTGAACTTTTTCCTGAGTATATTTGTCTATGGCTGCTTTTTACCTTCTTTAAAAAAAATTTTTTTTTACCGTTTATTTATTTTTGACAGAGAGAGAGAGAGACAGAGCATGAGCAGGGGAGGGGCAGAGAGGGAGGGAGACACAGAATCCGAAGCAGGCTCCAGGCTCTGAGCACAGAGCCTGATGCAGGGCTCGAACTCACAGACCGCGAGATCATGACCTGAGCCGAAGTCAGAAGTCAGACGCTCAGGATGCTCAACTGACTGAGCCACCCAGGTGCCCCTGCTTTTTACCTTCTAAGAAGAAAAGTTCCCTAAAAACAAGCACCATCTCTGTTTTGTTTAGCACAGAATTCACTCTCCCTACATGATACATAGTTAGTGATCAATTAATATTTGAGCAAGTGGAATGATTTCCTTGTTACCAATATGGTTTGGAAATGTAACAAAAATATAAAAATTAATTATTATAATCTAAATGTAAAAATTATTTCAACAAAATCTGAGCAATAGGATAAAGCTATAAAAAGAAACATTAAAAATAAAAAATAAGATGACAAAAGTTAGACCAAATGCTACCAGTTATTACAATAAATCTGGGTTAACCTCCACCATTAAACAACAACTATTTTCAGATTGAGTTGCAAAATATATTCAACATATTCAATATTCATATGAGACACACCTAAAGTAAATGGATAAAGAAAGAATAGAAATAAAATTAAGCATCTTTTCATGTGCCTGTTGGTCATCTGGATGTCTTCTTTAGAGAAGTGTCTATTCATGTTTTCTGCCCATTTCTTCACTGGATTATTTGTTTTTCGATCCTGAGAAACTTAACAGAAGACCATGGAGGAGGGGAAGGAAAAAAAAAGTTAGAGAGGGAGAGACAAACCATAAGAGGCTCTTAAAAACTGAGAATAAACTGAGGGTTGATGGGGAGTGGGAGGGAGGAGAGGGAGGGTGATGGGCACCTGTTGGGAGGAGCACTGGGTGTTGTATGAAAACCAATTTGACAATAAATTTCATATTAAAAAAATAAAATAAAATTAAATTAAATTAAAATTAAAAAAGGAAACTAAGGACAAAAAAATCTGGAAAATGAAAAAATAGGGGTGGCAGTATCAGACAAAATAGAAAAAAAAAGAGACTTTTTTGTTACTCTTTATAGAATCTTTTAAATTTTAAATTCAGGTAAAGTTGACATACAAAATTATATTAGTTTCAGTTGTACAACATAGGATTCAACATTATATACATTATGCAGTGCTCACCACGATAAGTGTAGTTTCACCATACAGAGTTATTGCAATCTTATTGACTATATTCCTTACGCTGTACTTTTCATCCCCATCACTTATTTATTTTATAACTGGAAGTTTGTACCTCTTAATCCCCTTCACCTATTTTGTCTACTCCCCCACCCTCTTCTCCTCTGGCAATCACCAGTTTGTTCCCTGTATTTATGAGTATGCTTCTGTTTTTTGTTTGTTCATGTGTTTGGGTTTTTTTTGTTTTTTGCTTTTTTAAGTTCCACATATAAGTGACATCAAATGGTATTTGTCTTTATCTTATTTCATTTAGCACAACTCTCTAGGCCCATCCATGTTGTAAATGGCAAACTTTCATTCTTTTTATGGCTGAGTAATATCCTATTGTGTATGTATACCACATCTTCTTTATCCATTCATAGATTGATACACACTTAAGTTGTTTCCATATCTTGGCTATCATAAATAATGCTGCAATAAATAGAGGGGTACATATACCTTTTCGAATTAGTGTTTTTGTTTTCTTCAGGTAAATGCCCAGATGTGGAACTACTGGGTCATATGGCATTTCTATTTTTCATTTTTTCGAGAAACCTCCATACCATTTTCCATAGCATCTGCACCAGTTTACATTCCCACCAACAGTGCACAACGGTTCCCTTTTTTTCCACATCCTCACCAACACTTGTTATTTCTTATCTTTCTGATATTGGCCATTCTGACTGGTGTGAAGTGATACCTAATTGTGGTTTTGAGTTACATTTCTCTGATTAGTGATGTTAAGCATCTTCTCATGTGTCTGTTGGCCATCTATATATCTTCTTTGGAAAACTGTCTATTGAGGTTCTCTACCCATTTTTTAATCAATTGTTGTTTGCTATTGAGTTGTAAGAGTTCTTTATATACTTTGGATATTACCTCTTATCAGATGTATCATTTAAAAACATCTTCTCCCATTGAGTAGGTTGCCTTTTATTTTGTTGATGTTTTCTTTCACTGTGCAAAAGCTTTTTAGTTTGAGGTAGTCCCAGTTGTTTGATTTTTTGTTTTTGTTTCCCTTGCCTGAGGGGACTGATCCAGAAATATATTTCTAAGGCCAACGTCCAAGAGTTTACCTATGTTTTCTTTTAGCAATTTTATGGTTTCAGGTCTCACATGTAGGTCTTTAATCCATTTTGACTATATGGTGTTAGAAAGTGGTCCAGTTTCATTGTTTTTCATGTAGCTATCCAGTTTTTTCGAACACCATATATTGGAGGGACTGTTTTCTCCTCATTGTATATTCTTGCCTCCTTTGTTGTATAAATTGACCATATAAGTGTTGGTTTATTTCTGGGATCTCTGTTCTCATTGATTTCTGTATTTATTTTTGTGCCTGTATCATACTGTTTTGGTGACTATACCTTTATAGTATGCTCTGGAATCTAGATTTTGAAAAAAAAATTTTTTTAACGTTTATTTATTATTGAGAGACAGAGCAAGACAGGGCATGAGCATGGGAGTGGCAGAAAGAGGAGGAGACACAGAATTTGAAGCAGACTTCAGACTCTGAACTGTCAGCACAGAGCCCAACGTGGGGCTCAAACCCACCAACTGCAAGATCATGACCTGAGCCGAAGTTGGATGCCCAACTGACTGAGCCACCCAGGTGCCCCTGGAATCTAGTTTTTGATACCTCCAGTTTCATTCTTCTTCCAGATTGCTTTGGCCATTTAAGGTCTTCTGTAGTTCCTTACAAATTTTAGGATTATTTCTTCTAGCTCTGAGAAAATTACTATTGGTATTTTGAGAGGGAGTTTGTTGAATATGTAGATTACTTTGGGTAGTATGCATATCTTAACAATAATAATTCTTCCAGTCCATGAGTGTGGAATATCTTTCCATTTATTTGTATTATCTTCAAATTCTTTTATCAATGTTTTAAAGTTTTCACAGTACAAGTCTTTCACTTTTTTAAGTTTATTCCTAGATATTTTATTCTTCTTGATGTTTTCTTAATTTCTCTTTCTGCTAGTTCATTTTTAGTGTATAGAAATGTAACAAATTTTGTGTGTTAATTTTGTATTTTGCAACTTTACTGAAGTCACTTAATAGTTCTTTTTAAAAATATAGAGTGTGAGTGGGGGAGGGGCAAGAGAGAGAAGGAGACACAAAATCTGAAGCAGGCTCCAGGCTCCTAGCTGTCAGCACAGAGCCTGATGCAGGCAGGAAGCCACGAACCATGAGATCATGACCTGAACCAAATTCAGATGCTTAACTGACTGAGCCACCCAGGTGCCCCCATTTATTCTAATAGTTTTTTGGTGGTGTCTTTAAGGTTGTCTATATATAGTATTATGTCTATATATAGTATTATGTCATCTTTGCCTCTTTCTTACCAATTTGGACACATTTTATTTCTATTTCTTGTCTCCTTTCTGTGGGTAGGACTTTCAGTATTGTGTTGAATAGAACTGGTGAGAACAAGATCTTTGTCTTGTTCCTGATCTTAGAGAAAAAGCTTTCAGCTTTCCACCATTGACTATTGTGTTAGCTGTGGGTTTGTCATATATAGCCTTTATTAGGTTAAGGCATGTTCCCTCTATATGCACTTTGAGAGTTTGAATTTTGTCAAATACTTTTCCTGCATCTATTGAGAAGATCATATAATTTTCATCCTTCATTTTGTAGATATATTGTAGCATGTTGATTAATTTGTGGATATTGAGCCATTCTTGCATTCCTGGAATAAATCCGCATGATTATGGTGGCTAATCCTTTTAATGTATTTTGAATTTGGTTTGCTAATATTTTTGTTGAGGGTTTTTGCATCTGTGTTTACCAGGGATATTGGTCTGTAACTTTCTTTTTTTTTTCTATAGTGTCTTTGATTTTCATATCAGGGTAATACTGGCCTTGTAGAATGAATTTGAAAGCATTTCTTCATTTTCTCTTTTTTTGCAGTAGTTTGAAAAATATACGTATTACCTCTTCTTTAAATGTTTGGTAGTATTCACCTGTGAAGCTATCTGGTCCTGGACTTTTGTTTATTGGGAAATTTTTGATTACTAACTCAATTTTATTCTAGTAATTGGTCTGTTTAGATTTCCTGTTTCTTCCTGACTCAGTTTTGGAAGACTGTATGTTTCTAGGAATATACCCATTTATTGTAGGTTATCCAACTTGCTGGAATCTAATTTTTCATAGTAGACTTTTATAATCCTTTGTATTTCTGTGTTGTTAGTTGTAATTTCTCCTCTTTCATATCTGATTTTATTTATTTGAGTCCTTTCTCTTTCTTTCTCAATGAGTCTGGCTAAAAGTTTATCTATTTTGTTTATCTTTTCAAATAACCAGTTTTTTGGGTCATTGATTTTTTGATTGTCTTTTTAGTCTTTATTTCATTTATTTCTGCTCTGATCTTTATTATTTCTTTCCTTCTACTAACTTTGACCTTTGTTAGTTCTTCTTTTTCTAGTTTCCTTGGTTGTGAGGTTGGATTCAGATTTTTCTTGTTTCTTGAGGTAGTCCTATATCTATAAACTTCCCTCTCAGAACTGCTTTTACTGTGTCCCAAAGATTTTGAATCATGTATTTTCATTTTCATCTTAAGGTATTTTTAAAATTTCCTCTTTGATTTCTTCATTGACTCATTGGTCATTTAGTAGGATGTTATTTAGCTTCCATGTGTTTGTGTTTTTTCCAGTTTCCTTTTTTTTTTTTAAATGTATAACTCATTTCTAGTTTCATACCATTGTGGTCAGAAAAGATGCTTGATATGATTTCAATCTTCTTAAATTTATTGAGACTTGTTTTGTGGCATAACATGTGATCTATCCTGGGGAATATTCCATGTGCACTTGAAAAGAATATATATTCTGCTGTTTTTGAATGGAATGTTCTGTATATATCTATTAAGTCCATCTGGTCTAATGTGTCATTCAAAGCCACTGTTTCTTTATTGATTTTCTGTCTGGATGATTTATCCATTGACATAAGTGGAGTGTTAAAGTCTCCTACTATTATTGTATTACTGTCAATTTGTCTCTTTATGTCTGTTATTATTTGCTTTATATATTTAGGTGCCTCCATGTTGGGTGCATAGAGATTTTCAATTGTTATGTCCTCTTGTTGGATTGATCCCTTTATCATTATGTAATTTGTCTCTTGTTACGGTTTTTGTTTTAAAGTCTGTTTTGTCTGATATAATTTTCTCTTCCATTTGTAGAATATCTTTTACCATGTTTTCACTTTGATTCTGTTTGTGTCTTTAGATCTGAAGTGAGTCTTTTGTGAGCAGCATATATATGGGTCTTGTTTTTTACCCATTCAATCACCCTATGTCTTTTGATTGGAGCATTTAGACCATTTACATTTAAAGTAATTATTATATGTACTTACTGCCATTTTGCTAATTATTTTCTGATTGTTTTCTAATTCTTCTCTGTTCCTTTATTCCTTTCTTCTTCTTTTTCCTTGTGATTTGATGTCGGTCTTTAATGTTATGCTTGGATTTCTTTCTCTTTATTTTTTTGTATATCTGTTATAGACTTTTGGTTTATAGTTACCCTGAGGTTCATATATAACATCCTATCTATTTAGAAATCTGTATTTATTTAATCGTTGCTTAAGTTTGAGCACATTCTCACTACATTTTATGCTCCCCTCTATTTTTTATGTATATGATGTCATATTTTGCATGTTTTTATTTTGTGTATCCCTTGCTAGTTTTTGTAGATATAATTGATTTTACTGCTTTTGTCTTCTAACTTTTATACAAGCTTTCTAAGTGATTGATCCACTATCTTTACTCTGTGTTTGCTTTTACCAGTGAAATTTTTTCTGTTTGTAATTTTCTACTTCTAGTTAATGGCCTTTTCTGTTCCACTTAATAAAGTCCCTTTACCATTTCTTGTAAAGCTAGTTTAATGGGGATGAACTCCTTTAATTTTTGTTTGTCTGGGAAACTCTGCCTCTTTTTAATTTTGGGTGATAATCTTACCAGGGAGACTATTCTTGCTTGTAGGTTTTTTTTTCTTTCAGAATTTTGAATATTTCCTGTCACTCCCTCTGGTCTGCAAAATTTCTGCTCAAAAGTCAGCAGATGGTGTCATAGGTTTTCCATTGTATGTAACTATTTAGGGGTTTCTTTTTTTGCTGCTTTTACTTAAAATTTTTCTTCTTTTTTTGATGTACAACATAGTGATTTGACAACTTTATATATTATGCTATGCTGACCAGAAGTGTAGTTACCATCTGTCACCATACAATGCCATTACAATACCGTTGACTATATTCCCTGTGCTGCACCTTTCATCTGCATGACTTATTTATTCCATAACTGGAAGCCTATATTTTCCACTCCCCTTCACCCATTTTGCCCACCCCACCACCCCTTCTGGCAGCCACCAGTTTGTTCTCTGTTTATGGACCTGTTCATGCTTTTTAGTTTGTTTATTTGTTCATGTTTAATTTTTTAGATTCCCACATATAAGTGAAATATGGTATTTGTCTTTTTCTGACTCATTTCACTTAGCATAATACCCTCTAGGTCCATCCATGTAGTACAAATGGCAAGATCTCATTCTTTCTTATGGCTAAATAATCCCATTGTTTTGGGCTTCCCTTGTATGTAACTATTGACATTTTTCTTGATGCTTTTAAGATTCTCTCTTTATCTTTATTTTGGGACATTTTAATTATTATGTGTCTTATTGTAGATCTCCTTGGGTTCGTCTTGTTTGGGACTCTCTGTGATTCTTGGACGTGGATGTCTGTTTGCTTCCCCAGATTAGGGAAGTTTTCAGTTACTATTTTTTAAATACATTTTTTTGCCCCTTTCTCTTTGTCTTCTCCTTCTGGGACCCCCTATAATGTGAATGTTAGTACACTCAATGTTGCCCCTGAGGTCCCTCAACCTAACCTCATTTGAAAATTCTCTTTTCTTTTTGCTGTTCAGCTTGGATGCTTTCCATTACCCTGTGTTCCAGATCACTGATCTATTCTTCTGCATCCACTAATCTGCTGTTGATTTCCTCTGGTGTATTTCTCATTTCAGTTATTGTGTTTGTTAGCTCTGACTGATTCTTTTTATATCTTCTCTTTGTTGAAGTTCTCAAAGAGTTCATCCACTCTTATCTCAAGTCCAGTGAACATCTTAATGACTATTACTTTGAAGTCTTTATCAGGTAGATTGCTTATCTGTTTTGTTTAGTTCTTGTTCTGACGTTTTGTCTTCTTCTTTCATTTGAAACATATTCCTCTTTCTCCACATTTTGTCTCACTCTCTGTTTGTTTCTGTGAATTAGGTAGATAAGCCACATTTCCTGGTGTTGAAAGTAGTAGCCTTACATAGAAAGCATCATGTGGTGCCCAGTGGAGCAACTCTCACCCCCTGTTACCAGAATTAGATGCTCCAAGAGTGTCCTATGTGTGTTTTGTGCATCTTCCTGTTGTGACTGAGCTGTGACTACTGTGGGCATGCTGGTGGGTAGGGCTGGCCTACAGTTGCAGGCCACGACTGTTGCAGGTGTAGTAGTAAGCAGCGCTGGCTATAGGCCCAGCTTGGCTGAGAGGTCTGGCTATAGTTGCTACAGGCATGTTGGTGGGTGGGGCCAGCCCTGGTGCTACTGGCTGAAAGGCCCAGCAGCTCCTGCAGTAGGTATGCTGTTGGGTGGGGCTGCTCACCCCATGCCAGGGCAACAGTTGTTTTGAAGGGGTGTGGTCCCAGCTGGGGCTGCTTGACAAGTGTGGTGGGGTAATAGTTACTTTGCGACATGCTGGTTTTGACTCAGACTGCCCACCAGGTGTGACAGGGCAGGAACTGCTTTAAGGGGTGCCTGCTAAGGTGGATCTACAGAGCAAGCAGTGATGGGGCAAACAGTGCTAGCTCGGTAGATACTGTCAGAATTGGCTCTCACAACCATCTGGCAAACTGGGCTGAATGAGGGCAAGAAAAATGGCACCTACTAGTATTTTCTTTCGCAGAGAAAACTCCTACAGATCCCTTCCCCTCCAGAACACACCCTAAAATTAGTCAATAAATTGTTTTCACGTATAACCCTGGTGCTTTTCAAACTGCTCCCTCTGTGCTGGATCTCAGGCTGAGTGATATAGTATGCTGGCCCTTCAAGAGTAACGTCTTGGTTTCCTATAGCCCTGTGGCACTCCCATAGTTAAGTTTTACTGATTTTCAAAGCCAGTTATTATGGGGGTTACTCTTCCTGGTGCATGTCCTCAGGGCTGGGGTACCCAATATAAGGCCTGATGCCCTTATGCCTGAGGAAGGACCTCCATGGCTGTGATATCCCTCCACTTGTGGGTTGCCACCCTGGGGATTTGGTTCCCGATCTCATCTCTACCCCTCCTACTTTTCTTGATGTGGCTTTTTCTTTATGTCTTTAGTGATAAAAGATCTAATTTGATTATCTTTAGGTTGTTTCAGAGTGAGTGGCATTATATGTAGCTGTTGCCTTGGTGTGTGTGTGGGAGGAAGTGAGCTCAGAATCTTTCTACTCTGCCATTATCCCTCACTCAAAAGGATTTATATTTTATATTGTTCAAATGTATGTTTTATAAGGAAGCTGTAGCAGTGATATCTCCTGTGCACTCACTAACATAATATTGAAATACATAAAACAATAAACTTAGAAATTCTAGATTTAAAAAACCACAATTATAGTAGAAGGCTTTTGCATACTTATTTTGAGACTTTGACTAATAAGACAAAACACACTAATACACAAAATACACAAGATAACACTGTCACTGGTAACCTTGTTTAAATGTGTATGAACTTCATACTCTAGTAACAGAGAGTATCTGGTTTTATAAACACCATAAGAAAGTTGCAGAGGTTGCTTATATCCTAGGATGCAAGGAAAGCATTTTTAAATAAATGCCAAAAAGCTATGAATACTTAACTTTGATAATGATGCCATAAATCTAAAAATAAAAAATGAACAATATTAAGCCACAAGAAAACCAAACAATCTATTTTAAAAAATGGTTTTCAGGGGCGCCTGCGTGGCTCAGTCGGTTGAGTGTCGGGCTTCGGCTCAGGTCATGATCTCACGGTTCATGAGTTCACGCCCCATGTCAGGCTCTGTGTTGACAGCTCAGAGCCTGTAGCCTGCTTCAGATTCTGTGTCCCCCTCTCTCTCTGCCCCACCCCTGCTTGTGCTCTGTCTCTCTCTGTCTTTCAAAAATGAATACACATAAAAAAATTTTTTTTAATGGTTTTCAGAGAAGAACTAAAAACCTCAGGGATTAATGAAATAACTACATATCAAAATGTATGGAGCTACAAATTCATACCGAGGAAAATTCATAAATTTAAGTGTGTTTATTATTATAGAAGGAAAGATCAATAAGTGAACTAAGCATTTGAATAATAATTTTAAAAACAACCAAAGAGACATGAGAAAGAACAGACCTTAATGAAGAGAAAGCAGAGATTATTGAAGTGGAGAGGAGCTAAAAGGTTGAGTGTATAATCTTGGGAGTACATTTTTTGAAAGGGCAAATAAATAAACAAACTGAAGTCTATGTTGATTAAGAAAAAAATAATTGATAAAACACAGATATATAAGTGGGGAAGGGTGATAATAACAAAATTGAAATTTAGAAATTAAAATTATACTGAACCAATTCCATATTAATAAAAATGAAAATTTAACAAAAGTGATCTACAGATTCAATACAATCTCTATCAAAATTCCAATAACTTTTTTTTATGGAAATAGAAAAAAAATCCTAAAATTCATATGGAACCACAAAAGACTGAATAGCCAAACTATCTTGAGCAAAAAAACAAAAATAAAATCGGAGATATTGCCCTACCTGATTTCAGAATATACTACAAAGGTATAGTAACCAAAGCAGCATGCTTGATGGTTGGTACCTTCATAGTAACAGATATGTAGACCAATAGAACAGAACAGAGAGCCCAGAAATAAATTCATGCAATTATGGTCAATTCATTTTTGACAAAAGTGCCAAGAATACACAATGGGGAAAGGACAGTTTCCTTAATAAATGGTGTTGGGAGAACTGGTTTTCCACACACAAAAGAATGAAATTAGACCCTCATCTCACTTCACATAAAATCAACTGGATTTTATGTTACTTTTATTTATAATTTTTGAATCTATACTTGTGAGAATGCATTTTTGAAAATAGATTATAGCTTTAAATATAAGAACTGAAACCACAAATCCATAAGCAGAAAATAGGAAAAAAGATTCTTGACATTGGTCTGGGCAATGATTTTTGGATGTGGCCCCCAAAAGCACAGGCAACAAAAGTAAAATAGAGAAATGGGATTGCATTAAACCTCTGCACAGAAAAAAAAAAAAATCAAAAGAATGAAGAGACAACAGATGGAATGGGAAAATATTTGCAAACCATATATCTTATAAAGAGTTAGCATCCAGAATATATAAGGAACTCAAACAACTCAATAGCAAAAAAAGAAATAACCTAATTTTAAAATGGGCGAAGGACTTGAATAGACATTTCTCAAAAGATGACATACAGATGGCCAATAGGTACATGAAAAGGTGCTCAACATAATCAACCATCAGGGAAATGAAAATCAAAACCCTAATGAGGTATCACTTCATACCTATTAGAATGACTGTTATCATAAAGATAAAAGATAACAAATGTTCCACTATTAGTGGGAATGTAAATATGCACAGCCATTATGGAAAACAATGTGGAGGTCCCTCAAAAAATTAAGAAAAAATTACCATATGATCCAGCAATCCCACTTTTGGGGAGATATCCAAAGAAAACAAAATCAGTATCTTGAAGAGATAAGTCCACTCTCTTGTTCTTTGCAGCATTATTTACAATAGGCAAGACATGGAAACATACTGTTTGTCAATGGATAAATAGATAAAGAAGATGAGGCATATATACACAATGGAATATTATTCATTCGTGAGAAAGAAGGAAATCCTGCCATTTGCAACAACATGGATGAACCTGGAGAGCATTATGCTAGGTGAAATAAGCCAGACAGAAAGGCACTGTTATGTCCTTACTTAAATGTGGAATCTATAGAAGAGATCATACTTATAAAAGGAGAGAGAGAGAGAGTAGAATAGTAGTTTCCAGGGGCTGTGGGGGAGGTGGAAGAAATGGTGAGATATTGGATAAATGTACAAACTGTTATGTACAGTACTTCTTATTTTTTCTTATGTAGGATGAATAAGTCTAGAGATCTAATGTGCAGACATAATGGCTATACTGTATCGAACAATATTGCCAACTGTATCAAACAATATTGCCAAGTGTTGATTCAGGTGCACTCTTCACGCACAAACATGGTAACTATGTGAGGTGATAATATATTAATTAACTTGACTATAGTCATCATTTTACTGTGTAAATTTATATCAAATCATTATGTTGTATACCTTAAATATATATTTTTTGTTTAAAAACTTAATGAAAAGATAATGCCCAAGGAAAATATAGATTATTTAAATAATCTAGAGAAGAGTAAATATGTTACTTTTATTTATAATTTTTGAATCTATACTTGTGAGAATGCATTTTTAGTATTAGTATTAATTCATTGATAACTTTTTTAGTTTCTTCTCTACATTTTTTGTTTCTATTTCTTCCCAAATTCTCAGTGACAATCTGAAAAGCTTTTTTTTTTAAATAGTTTTGTTTGATCTGTATCTCTTTGATTATCACTGAGACAGAAGTTTTAAAAATCTGTTTATTGGCCATTTCATATTCTTTTGTGAATTGTGTATTATTATTCATTTATCATTTTTCTATCAGGTAGTTCATCTTTCTTCTAAACCTCTTTATATGCAGCTAGTAACCTTTTGTCTATGTGGATTTTTTAGTATTTTTTTCTTAACATTTTACATTTGCCTTTTAATTGTTTCATTTTGCCTTTTGTCAGTCACAAGCATTCAATGCTAATGTAATGAAACATGTCAATATTTTTCTTTATTTTCTCTTCAATGGTATTATGGTTAGAACATCTGTCCACACCTCAATATATGTCAAAATTTATCTAAATTTTAAATTATTATTATATTTTCACATTTAATATTTAAATCTTTAATCCATCTAGGAGTTACTTTTGTGTAAGATGTGAGGTAGGGATCTAACTTTGTTTTTTTTCTCCACTTAGAGTTGGCTATTCAATACCGTTTATTGAGTGATACTTTTATCTAGCAATTAGAAATTGTACCTTATTGGTATGTTAACTTCTTAAATATACTCATATATGTTTCTTGAATTCTACTGAGCCAACTTTGACACTAACATTACACCCTTTCAGTTACTGTTATTGTATAATACATTGTTTCAAAAAGGAAACCACTGTACTTCATTTAAAAGAACATTTTTGTCTGGACATTCTTTATTCTTTTATGAACTTTTAAAAAATCCCCCAGAAATTTAAATAAATTTCATTAAATTTTCAGAATAGTTTGGAGATAGTGGATATTTTTTTACAGTGAGTCTTACTATCTAATAATATAGTACCTCTGTTTATTCAAATCTTTATGTCTGTCAGTATAATTTTATAGCAAATATACAAACTACTTGAGCTAATAATGCTACTGTGGATTAGCTTATATACCTCAGAACACCTTAGCAATCACTTCAAAAGCTAGGTGTGATTAATTATGTAATTATTATTCTCTGACAAAAAGAAATATGCATATTTAATGGAGAGACAAATTATTCTTCTAACCTCTTAAAGAATTTATTGGTTAAACTTTATCACTGGCCAACATAATAGATGCTAGTTGTGTGGTTCTCTCTTGCATCAACCCCTGGGGTGGGGGGCATCAATATGAACTCAAGAATATAACTTAGAAAACTTTGAAGAAAAAATAAAAGTAATATATCTCCAACTTTCCTCTCTAACTTTCCCAGGTGTTTTACAGCGTTTGGATGAATTGTCAGAGGTTGATTTTCAGTTCCTCCTTGAACAACCTGTGGGAACAGAGCTTTAAGCATAGGTGATCTCTTGTCAGTGCATCAGGGGAGATTCCATTCTCCTGTGAAAACTGAAGATCCTGATCATATTCTCCCTAAAAAGAGTTCCTCTGTACACTAGTAGTGGACCAATGCAGTAGTTTGATTAGGTCTATGTTTTGAATATTCAGAAGCCCTTTCCTTCAAGTTATGCATACTGTCTCTGTCCTCTCTGAGAGCCTCCTCTGTGCTAAGGCAATCTGTAATCATAATTTCATTTAATGTCCAGAAAAAAACTGTACGTATTGTTATGAATCCCGTATTGTAGGTGAGGAACTGCCTCAATTCACATGTGAGTGGAACTAAGATTTAAAGTCATATTTGTACAGCCAAGTCAAGGTCGTGACCCTAACCACTACCTCACAGCACCTTCTCTTCTAAATGTACCAACATTTCTACAATCCAGCAGTAGTGTCAACAGTGTTCACCCTTGATGCAAATAAGACATGAAAACAAGAAAGTGCACTTTGTCTACTTAGTTTTAATATATGAACTTTTGCATTTTACAGTTAAATAAGAAGCATTTGGCTTGCTTTTAATTCTTACAGGGGTTCCAGAGTTTTGGCTAGAGTAATGCAAATACTTGGAGATGTTGCAAAAATGCAGATCTTATTTTAGTAGGTCTGGGGTGGAGCTCTAAATCTACATTCCTAACAACTTTCCAGATGATGCTGAGTCCACATACTACACTTTGAGTAGCAAGGGGCTAGAGGATCATCACCAACTTACAGTCCTGTAAATTTGGGGGCAGTTGTTAGGTATTAGATGAGGAGAGTGAATGAGAGAAGCCTCCAATTTGATGCACTGCTTTCTGGCTGAAGAAACTGGGTGAGTAGATGGAATCTAAGGGCTTTTATCATATATTTGTCTGGAGGATCTTGGCCAAAATTAGCTCACATTTTGAAAGAAAACAAGGACAGATACTTGCTGAGTGGTTAATGCCAAGCCCTGTGCTAGATACCTATGTTATGTCTTTAATCTTCACCAGTTCTTGCGAGGAGGATAGCTGCTCACCCTGCTTACCCACTCATGATAGAAGTAGTATAATGGGGAGGATGGTGGGGGGCAAGTGTGGAGAGGTGAGGGGAAGCAGCTCGTGAGCCCTACCATGTCCCTTGCATTGTACCAGGTACTTTCATTTATGTCACTACATTTCACTCTTACAACTACCATATGAAATAATGTAGTTCATATTTTGGTTTTTCCAAATGAGGAAACTGAAGATCAGAGATGTTAAATTAACTTGTCTGAGTTTATTAAACTCAAAGATTGAAATGTAGGACTGCCTGCCTTCTCAGTTCATTTTTCTACCACACCCTAATATATTATCAAACCCTTCTCCCACTTTGTGGAGATAACATATTTTATTATGATCAGAGCCCATGATTCATGGTTTGTTGTACACATATTCTAACTTTTAAACACAGGTGTAAGATAAGTCAGTGTGAGTTCAGTCAGCCTTGTTTACTCATTTTGCAGACATCTTGGCTTGGAGCCTTTCATCACCCAGAGGTAGAAAAGGGAGGCTGCTATTGTAGTGATAAAGCTATAATTCATTGTCCAAGTTAGGCTGTATCCAGTAATGGAATCCATAAGCCCTGCACTACTTTCTTCCTTACATTGTCCCCATTGGGCTTTATCTCCTTTATCCTGGGGGTGTTTGTAGAATCTTCACTTCGATTGTTGGGCTCTAAGAAGGAGAGAGCTCATTTCAGCACCTCATTTTACAAGTCCAAAAGGAAATCAACAAAAGAATAAAAAAATGGAGGTAACATTATCACCCCATTCTCTTCTTTGAAGACATTACTACAGTGAATCCTTTTCCACATCCTGGACCTTTGGCCCTCTCACATACACTATGATTTTTTTTTTCCTGAGAAACGAGGATGAGATCAAGATGACTTCCCCTGGTGGCTCTGCTCAGAGTGGTTTCATGGGTCATGAACTAGCTAATCTGGGGAGAGCAGACCAAAAATAAAAATGTGAGTCTAGAGTTAGCTAGTAACTTAAAAATTCCAAACAGTGTGTGCGTGTGTGCACACTCATACATATATTATGTTAGAGGATGCCTCTGATATCTAATCTGAGTGTTATGTCAATGGTTGTTTAGAACTAGGCTAGAGAAAAACAATGTGGGAGAATAAAATTGAAAGTGGTTGCTACAGATGGCTACTGATGTATGACAGTGTTTTGTGTATAGAATCAAATGATGAATGAGATTGGAGAGGAGGGAGGAGAGAGAAAAGGAAGAACAGAAGCAACAGCCTCTTACTAGCCCCTCAGAAAGAGACAGAAAGAGAAAGCTTGATTATTTCCTGGGAAATAGTATAGAAAGGCTGAGCAGGAGGTGAGTGTATGAGGGAATTTGAAAATGAAGAAGAGAAAATTACCTCTCTGGAAAAGCAAATAGAGTGCAAAGATATGAGCACCAAGGAGAAAACAAGTTTTGTTTTGAACAGGCTTGACGTTCTGCCAACGTTCTGAACAAAAGTGCACAGAGTGAGATACATTTCTGACTGCTGCAGATGACTTCCTTTCAAGATCTACTCACATCTAGTTTGCATTTTGTGTAGTTTTGAAATTTGTGAAATCATCTTGTAAACCATTTCCATTAAAGCCTGGGTAGGGTGTGGAAATGAGGTGAGTATGCTGAGGAGAGTGAATTAGTGTTGTAAGGAGAACAGCGAGGAGCTCTGTTTCACTGGAGTATAGGATGCTTGGTGTGGAAAAGAATAGGAATTGGGGAGAACTTAGATTGGAGTAGGATCACAGAGGTCTTTACGGTGTGGAATAGAGTTAGAAATTTGTTCAGTATAGAGTTTTGTCCTGAGAACTTGCTGCATTTTATTTTTGTGAGCGTATGTATGACATACTTAAGGGTGGGTGGAAATGTCTCATGCTGTGGAGAGAGGTCAAGATTCATGATACCAATTTCAATGCCTTTTACAGAGAGACCATATTTGAATCCTTGGGAGAGATGGTATAGTCCAGAGATAAAATGTAGGGGAAAAAAAGATCACTTTAGAACAGAACCTTAAAGAAGGCTTACCCTTTTAGGTAATCAGGATAAGAAAATAAGCCATTGATGACGATAGAGAAGTAGGAAAAATAATCTAATTACACATTGCCATAGGAGCCAAAAAAAGAACCCAGAAAGTTTTAAAAAGCAGGAATGTATTTAACTATACTAAAAGCTAGGGGGGGATTAAGGAAAACGTAAACAGAGATGAATTTGTGGGGCTTGACAATTTACAGGTCCAAAAAACATGGTAAATATAAGATCCATAGCAAGACTCAGTCATTGATAGGTATAAACCCATTTCTTGTACCATTTCTGTAAGGACTGGGAAAGGATCAATGTGTCAGTATTCTAACAGACAGAAAAGGCCCTTTCTGTGTCTACACCTGGAGCATTTTTATAAACATGCTTAACATTTAGATCTCTTAGGGGAAAGGGTATCCAATACTGTTGAAAGTCAACAAGATGGAGTAAGGTTAAGAAGATACAGGTCTAGGGAAAAAAACTTCGGAGAGGTGGTGTTGTCCTTTTGCAGGCCCAATTCTGCCTTATTTTACTTGTAGGGTTGGAGTTTTTAAAAATATTTTAAAACATAGAAAGATGTAGAATAGAATAATAATAATGAGATGAAACATTCTGAATTTGACGTTTTTGCATCTTGTGATCATAGCCAGGCCTATGCATTATGAGCCTAAGGCTTAATTTCCTTGACTTCTCTGCCCTAAGAATTAAGGACTACATATTTCAAAGTGCTGAACAGTGGAAGAATCAGAAAAGAAAAATCTCTTAGGACTACCCCTTTCTATGTGGTCATTTGATTTGTGTTCAACCCCCAAACTTGTCTAGGCTCCCTCCCACCATTCTCACCAGCTAAGTACTACAAGCAGAATCTCCCTTTTCCCTTTCCCTTCTAGGAACACATCTGTTCCTTGCAGATACACTGACTTTTACTTGACAATTCTAGGATGACATTTTAGGCTGGGCCTAGTACTTTCTGAATATAGAGTGAACTTGTAAAGTATATGGGAGGGAGGCAAGGGGCCTCTGATAAAAGATACTGCTGAGAAATGTATTTCGTTGTGTTAATATTGTAAAACACATTTTAATTTGCAATACATTCAGAACCCATCTCAACATTATGTTTTGTTGATTGTAATTTCCATTTGTTATGTATGTGTATATATTCATTCACCCATTCCACCCATTCCTTCTTCCATGAGTAAGACTTGCGTGTTAGTCCTCCACCTTTTCATAAAGAAATTATAAAGAATATGATTTCTCCAGTCCCTTTGAAGTTAGGTTTGGCTATATGAATCACTCTGGCCTATTGAATGTTGGCAGAAGTAGTGTCAAGCCACTTCCAGAGTGAAGGTTTAAGGCCTGGTGTATAATTCAGCCCACTTCTCTTCTCTCCCTGCCCCCATCATGGCATCTGGTGGTTCCCCAGATGGCGACTGCTCTATTAGCTTGATCCTGGAGTGAAGACACTGTAGAGCAGAGATCCAAGCCAACCCATCGTGGACATGTAGGTTGAGAGAGAAATACACTGAGATTTTTGTCCCTATGGTACAGCTTCCAACAACTTGAAATGCTCTTATGAGTTTAAAAGCGTTCTTGATCCCTGTGCCTGAGTCATAGCCTTGGTAACATGCCCAGCCTCCAGAACTGCTACCTGCTGATACCTAACAGCTGCCTGCCTGCCTTTCTTAGCATGTTATTCTGCATAATTTGTTGCAAGGCTTCTAACTCCTTATGTCATCCCTGTTGTTTTTTGTATTGTACTTATCTGGCTCATTCATCATCTATTACTTGTTACTGTTCTCTCCAGAGGTCCTCTTCTCTCTGATAGCCTGGATTCCTCCAACCTCTAGCTGAATCTGTTCTCTAAGCATCTGGCCCATCCCAGGTGTTCTGCCTTTGCCAGTTTCTATGGAATCAGTAATGCCCAATAATGTCTCATGATGTGATGAATCCAAATGACTCGAAACTAATTGAGGGTAGGATTGATGTCAGATTCAGCATTGAAAATACTCCTGTTTCAGAACAGGTGTTCTATAAACATGAAAGAAAGAAATGCACACTTGTATCAAATTTCATTAAAATTTATTCAAGTTTATTCAAATTCGAGAGAGTCCCACATGTTAAGTGGATTGGCTTACATTTTGTTTCAAATTAAGCCACAAATTTAAGGTAGAGTGTCTTTTGTAAATTTTATCATAACAAGTCAATTTTTTTGACAAACAGAGAAAAATATGTCAGTTATTTGATTAGATATTAAGAGGTAGAACTATCACTTTTTCATGCTCTTGGAAGATATTCTTAAAATCTCCAGAAAGTCAATACAGGTAACTATAGCACATACCTCTAGTACATTATATCTTATCTCATTGGCCGACCTCTGATTTCAGCAGCGGTTGGAATACACAGTTCAGTTCAAGTGCTTGCCTTCTGCTTTCTGCCTTAGGCTCCTCTCCACTGGGAGTCTTCTAGCTAAACCACCCAGGAAGCTCAAACTTTTAATGAAGGGAGCTTCATGCCAGTGCATGAAGGAAGGGAGCCTATGAATGTATCAACCTCCCATCTTTGAGGCATTCTGAACAGTTTTTAGTTAATCTGGTAAATCAAGCCCCTATTTTTCACAGCTGTAAGTTTGATATTGAACCTTAATATTGGCCTTCCTTCCCATCTATCACTCCCTTCTCCTGCAGTCTAGCTTCCTTAGCTTACCTCCCAGATAAACCTTCACCTAAGTCCTTGTATCAGGCTATTCTTGTGGGGGTACCCAAAATAAGACAGAAATACTGTCTGTATCTAGTCAACTACAAAAATTAACCTGCGTTGTATAGATTTTTTTAATGTTTATTTATTTTGAGGGAGAGAGAGAGTGCAAGCAGGGGACAGGAGAGAGAGAAAGAGAGAGAGAGAATCCCAAGCAGGCTGTGCACTGTCAGCATGGAGCCCAACGTGGGGCTCGATCCCACAAACCATGAGATCATGACCTGAGCCAAAATCAAGAGTTGGGCATTCAACTGACTGAGCCACCCAGGTGCCCCTGCCTTGTATAGATTTCATTTGTTCTTATTTGAAAGTGTTTTATGTGTTTTTAAATGTTCAACCAATTACTGTGTACCTGCTATGTGTTCTACACTGTGCAAAGACTTGTAGGAGAGTATACTGGAAAAAAGCATGAGGCTTATACTCGGAAATTCTGGTTTCAGTCTTGGCTTTACCATACACTAATATTTGATAAATTACTTAAATTCTCTAACCTTTGCCTATAGCATAGGGAAGATTATAATGCCTCTTTCTGAGAAATGGTGAAAACATTGCCAATATTTTAATTACTCATACTAGTATAGCACATATAGTCTGCACTATAAAATATATCACATAATTATAGAACATCATCTTGGTGTTGGTGTTTCCCTCTTGTGAAGGTTGTAAACACATCGAAACCATGGAGTGTATTTTATATTTTTCTGATCTTCAAAAATACTTTACAGTGCTAGTACTAAATATATATGCATCAGTCAATTAATACATTATTGGTTGGCATAAAAATACAAGTGACACAGTGGGGTGCTCACTTTTCCTTTTTTTTAATGTTTATTTATTTTTGGGAGTGCACAAGTGGGGGAGGGGCAGAGAGAGGGGAACAGAAGATCTGAAGTGGGCTCTGCACTGACAGACTGACAGTAACAAGCCCGATGTGGGGCTTGAACTCACAAACTGCGAGATCATGACCTGAGCTGAAGTCAGACACTCAACCAACTGAGCCAGCCAGGTGCCCCAGGCTATTCACTTTTCATTTTGAGATACTTGTAGATATGTTTTCTAGGCACCTGACCTGTATGCTAAAAAGTATAGTATATTGTTAATTGTTAATTTTGTAGGTATAAATGGTAATTTATTTGTGTGTGTATGTGTGTGTGTGTGGAAAGAGAGAGAGAGAGAGAATGAATATCAATTCAAGAATGGTTACTTACTTCTCTCCCCAAAACTATACTTTTGGTGATTAGGAGAAGATGTCATTAGGGCGGGAGATGAACAGTAACATGTAGAATAAACTTACTGTCAAGTGTTAATCCAATTCAAGAGCCCATGTAAAGCAACTAAATCAAGGCTCAACCTTGAAATTTGAGCAAATTGGTCCATATGGTTATTCTAAGAAACAAAGTAAGCAAAGACCAATGGTATAGAGGGTGATTATAAGCATTTGTACTATTAGAATAGCTTGACCTCAGGTGATTTTTCCAGGTATTGTCCAGGTAACTTGGAATTTCCAAATATGCAGTGCTATCTGGAACTACACAAAAACTAAAGATGTGGTTCTTTTGTTATGGAAGACAAACCAGAAGTAATACTAACCATCTGTCAAGGAAAATACTTTAAACTGTTCCCTCTTAACTGGTGGGTTTATCTTTATGATCTCCCCTGCCCATGAACAGGATAAGTTACAGACCTGGCTTGAGGTCTTTGGACCAGAGTTAGAACTGGGCTTTAATGGCAGTGGGGGTTGTCTTTTCCCATGGTCCTTAACCCAAGGAGGCCAGAGGCCTGGTCCAGTAGAGACAGGCTCATTTTTAGTATAAGCATTTTGTGATTCTGGTCCTTAATAAGAATCAAGTTGAGAGACAAATTAATACAGAAGTAATCTAACCCTGGTGTATGGCTTTCCAAATTATCATTGGTGGTGTATGAGATAATTTAAAGTGGCTCATAAATGTTTTTTACTTTTAAAAGTTATATGTTTATTTCAGTATTTATTAGGTACCTTCTATATATGATAAGTAATTCCAGTTATGGAAAATAAATAAGTAAAAAGGTGTGAGTAAACTAAATAAATATTAGCTGCCTTTCAAAAGATGGGATTTATATGATGTATGAGATGATTTTACGTGCTATAGGGATAAATACTCCTTCACTTTTTTAAAAAAATGATTTTTTTAATGTTTATTTTTGAGAGAGACAGATAGAGTGTGAGTGGGGAAGGGGCAGAGAGAGAGAGGGAGACACCGAATCTGAAACAGCCTCCAGCTCTGAGCTGTCAGCACAGAGCCTGACGCGGAGCTGAACCCATGAACTGTGAGATCATGACCTGAGCTGAAGTCAGACACCCAGCCGACTGAGCCACCCAGGCACCCCCTCCTTCACTTTTTTTTAAACTGGAGAATAAAATGTATGTAAAAAAGCATGCATAAAACAAGGCATGGAATTTAATGACTTATCAGAAAATAAACACCCATGTGCCTACCACCCGAGACAAGAGAAAGAACATTGTTGTCACCACAAAGTCTACTTCCCTTCCCATCACTCCCTTCTGCTGATCCCTAAAGAGCCACTATCTTGACTGTCATCGTACTCAATTCTGTGCCCTTCCTTAGTTTTCCCAAATTAAGATACACTCCTCAACACCATCAAGTTTGTTTTGACAATTATTTTAATTCTTTATGAATGGAACTGTACACTATATGTATTCTTTGTGTCTGACTGTATTACTTTATTTTGCCTATGAGATTCATTCATGATGTTACATGTAACTCTAGTTTCATTTTCAGTGCTTTATAGTATTGTTGAATATTCCATATTTTATTTATTCATTCTGTTGTTGATAGATATTTGTACTTCTGGCTTTCAGCTACTAACAATAATACTGCTTTGAACATTCTTGTACATGTCTCTTGGGATATATATACACACATTTGGACACAGAGTAAAAGAATAGAATTGTTGGATCATAGGATATGTATAAATTCAACTTTACTAGGTGATAACAACTGTTTTCAAAGTGGTTATACCCATTTCTGTTACCACCAGCAGAATATGATCGCCCACATCCTCTTCAGTACTTGTCAGTCTTTTTATATTTTAGCCATTATGGTGTATATGTGTAGTGATATCTTATTATAGCTTTAATTTTCATGTCCCTGATTGTTAATGAAAATAAACCCCTTTTCATGTTTATTGGATATTTGTATATCCTTTTTTATAAAGTGTCTATTCAAATCTCTTGTCCATTTTTTTATTTGTTTTTTTTAAATGTTGATTTCTTTATGGATTCTGGATGCTACTCTTACATGTATTAATGAAGACAAGTTCTTAATTTTAAAATAATCAATTCTCCAATAGTTTAAGGTAGGTGTTTGTCTTCTGAGAAGTACTTCCTATCTTAAGATCATAAACATACAGGGGCACCTGGGTGGCTCAGTTGGTTAAGCATCTGATTTCGGCTCAGGTCATAATTTCATGGTTTGTGAGTTCAAGCCCTGCATTGGGTTCTCTGCTGTCAGCACAGAGCCTACTTCAGATCTTCTGTCTCCTTCTCTTTCTACCCCTCCCTCACTCTCAAAAATAAACATAAAAAAAAAAAGATCATGAACATACACTCTTGTATTACTTTCCAGCAACTTTGTTGTTTAGGCTGACACACTTACATCTATAATCCACCTGAACTTAATTTTTAAATAAGATTTTGGTATACAATTTCCCGCTATTTTCCATTACCATTAATTCTTTCTCCGGAGCCATATAGTGCCATCTTTTTATAAATCATGCCTTGATATGCATGGGTCAATGCCTGAGATCTCTATTCTTTTCCATTGCTTTGTCTATCCCTTGCCAATACTATACTGTCTTAATTCTTGTGGCTTTATAATAAGTCACATTGCCTGGAAGCATGTCTTTCCACTTGGTTTTTATTCTTCAAGTTTGTCTTAACTATTGGGTTTGTTTATTTTTTGCCTTTCCATATCAATTTTAGAATATGCTGAGTGGTGTGCTGACCAAATGACTCTTTAGGGCAAAAAAAATTCTGATTTGTAGTGTTTGTCAATTTCAGTGGAGTAAATACTCCCATTAAAGTCTGGTTTCAAGCCACTACAAATACCACTATAACTGTTTTGATTTGAATGTCATTGAATCCATAGATTAGTAAAAAAATTGACATATTTATAATAGGGACTTATCCAGCCCATAAATATGATATATTCCTCCATTCATTTAGGTATTCTTTAATTTCTCTCAAGAATACTTTATAATTTCTTTCTTTTTTTTCTGTTTTTTACATAGAGATTCTGGTAATTGTCTTTAAATTTATACTAGAAATTTAATATTTTTGATGATAGAAATGTATTTACATAATTTATAATTTATATGTAAGTATATCATTTTTTAAATGTTTGTTGCTGATATAAAGAAATGCATTTTTGAAAAAAGGTTATATTGCCCTTGTACCTAGAAATATTCCCTAATGACACATACATTTAAAAATTTATCTGTACGTTTTTAAAATGTTCTATGTATGAGTCATTTTTTGTGTCATTGACAGTTTTATTTCTTCATTTTTTAATTTTTTAAATGTTTATTTTTGAGAAAGAGAGCATGCTCATGTGTGAGCAGGGGAGGGGAATAGACAGAGGGGGATAGAGGCTCTGAAGCTGGTTCACACTGACAGCAGAGAGCCCAGTTTGGGGCTCAAACTCACAATCTGAACCATGGGGTCATGACCTGAGCCGAAGTCAGTTGCTGAACCGACTGAGCCACCCTGGCACCCCTATTTCTTCGTTTTTTAATTTTTATGCTTTATATTTCTTCTTCTTGCCTTGCTGCATTGTATTTCAGTACAGTGTTGGATGAATTAGTGACTGTTGGCATTCTTATTCTATTTCAGATTTCAAAGTAAAAGATTTCAGTGTTTTACTATTAATTATGATGTTTTGCTATAGAATTTTGTCATTGTTGTTCTATTTGTTTCTGTTTATTTTTGTACATGTCCTTTATTGAATTTTGGAAGCTCCTTGCTAGTCTTAGTTTGCTAAGAGTTTTTAATTATGAATTGTTACTGAATTTTATCAAATGCCTTTTCTCCATATATTTAGCCATATTTTTTTCTTTTTTATACAAATGTAATGAATTACACTGATCACTGTCCTAATATTATACAAATATCAAATTCCTAGATAAACTAGTGAATACTACCACTGGTATTAATTTGCTAAATTTGTCTAAAATTCTTACATCTATGGTCGTGAGTATAATCACCTTTAATTTTTATTTATTTTTTAATATCCTTGTCAGGTTTTGTTATCAAAGTTATTCTGGTCTTATGAAAGGAGTTAGAGTATATTCCACCCTTTTTTCTATTCTCTGGAAGATATTGAATTTATTTCTTCCTTAAATGTTGGGTTGAATTCAATATTAAATATTAAAAATTATATTAAAGAAAATAGGACTGTTAAAGTTTTATATTTCTTTTTGTGTTAGTTTTGGAAAGTTATATTATTAGAAATATCCATTATGTCAACATTTTCAAACTAATTGACAAAAAGTTGTTCATAATAAATATCCTCTTATAAACTTCTCATTTTCTGCAAGATCTATAGTGATGTGCCCTTTTTGTTGCTGATACTGATTTTTCATGCCTTTTTAAAAAATAAAATCAATATGGATTTTTAAATTTTGTATGGCTTTAAAATTTTACTAATGCCCTAAAAGAAACAATATTTGATTTTTGATCTCAATTGTTTATTTTCTGTATCATTTTCTGCTGTTAACTTTATTTCTTCCTTCTACTTTCTTTGGATTTTGTTTTGTTGTTTTTAACTTTTTTTTAGTTCTTTAAGTTTTTATTCAAATTCAAATTCGTCAGCACACAGTGCAATATTAGTTTCAGGTGTAGAATTCAGTGATTCATCACTTACAGACAACACCTAGTGCTCATCTCATCAAGTGCCCTTCCCAGTACCCATCACCCATCCAACCCATCCCCCCACTCACCTCTTATTTTTAACTTTTTGAGATAGATGCATAGCTCATTGATTTTCAGCTTTTATTCCTTTTATTAAATTTTATTATTTTTTTATTATTTATTTTTAAAAATTTTCCAAGTTAGTATATAGTGCAATAATGATTTCAGGAGTAGAATCCAGTGATTCATCTCCTATATATAATACCCAGTGCTCATGCCAACAAGTGTCCTCCTTAATACCCCTTACCCGTTTAGACCATCCCCCCACTCACAACCCTTCCAGTGCTCTCAGTTTGTTCTCTACATTTAAGAGTCTCTTATGTTTTGACCCCCTCCCTGTTTTTATATTAATTTTGCTCCCTTTCCACATAGGAGTGAAGTCATATGATATTTGTCTTCCTCTGACTAATTTCGCTTAGTGTATACTCTAGTTCCATCCATGTTGTTGCAAATGGCAAGACTTCATTATTTTTGAGTGCCAAGTAATACTCCATTTTATATATATATACCATATCTTCTTTATCCATTTATCTGTCAATGGGCAATTGGGCCCTTTCATACTTTGGCTATTATTGATAGCACTGCTATAAACATTGGGGTGCATTTGCACCTTCAAAAGAGAACACCTGCATCCTTTGGATAAATACCTAGTAGTGCCATTGCTGGGCCATAGGGTAATTCTATTTTTAATTTTTTGAGGAACCTTCATACTGTTTTCCAGAGTTACTGCACCAGTTTGCATTCCCACCAGCAGTGCAAAAATGTTCCTCTTTTTCTGTATCCTCACCAACATCTGTAGTTGCCTGAGTTGTTAATTTTACCAATTCTGACTGATGTGAGATGGTCTCTCATTGTGATTTTGATTTGTATTTCCCTGATGAGGAGTGATCTTCAGCATCTTTTCATGTGTTTATTAGCCATCTGGATGTTTTATTTGGAAAAGTGTCTATTCATGTCTTTTGCCCATTTCTTCAATAGATTATTTGTTTTTTGAGTGTTGAGTTTGGTAAGTTCTTTATAGATTTTGGATACTAACCCTTTATCTGATATGTCATTTGCAAATATCTTCTCCCATTCTGTTGGTTGCCTTTTAGTTTTGTTGATTGTTCCATTTGCGTGCAGACGGTTTTTATCTTGATGAGGTCCCAATAGTTCATTTTTGCTTATGTTTCCCTTGCCTCCAGAGACATGTACAGTAAGAAGTTACTATGGCTGATGTAAAAGAGGTTTTTGCCTGCTTTCTCCTCTAGGATTTTGATGGCTTCCTGTTTTACATTTAGGTCTTTCATCCATTTTGAGTTCATTTTTGTGTAAGGTGTAAGAAAGTGGTCCAGGTTCACTTTTCTGCATGTTCCTGTCCAGTTTTCCCAACACCATTTGCTGAAGAGACTGTCCTTATTCAATTGGATATTCTTTCCTGCTTTGTCAAAGATTAGTTAGCCATACGTTTGTGGGTCCATTTCTGGGTTCTCCATTTTGTTCCATAGATCTGAGTGTCTGTTTTTGTGCTGTTACCATACTGTCTTGGTGATTACAGATTTATAATATATCTTGAAGTCCGGGATTGTGATACCTCCAGGTTTGGTTTTCTTTTTCATGATTGCTTTGGACATTTGGGGCCTTTTCTGGTTCCACACAAATTTTAGGATTGTTTGTTCTAGCTCTGTGAAGAATGCTGGTGTTATTTTGATAGGGATTGTATTGAATATATAGATTGTTTGGGTAGTATTGACATTTTAACAATATTTTTTCTTCCAAACCATGTGCATGGAATATTCTTCCATTTTTTGTGTGTCTTCTTCAATTTCTTTCAAAAGCTTTCTATAGTTGGCAGTGTATAGTTTTTTACCTCTTTGGTTAGGTTTTTTCCAAGGTATTTTATGGGTTTCAGTGCAATTGTAAATGAGATTGATTCCTTGATTTCTCTTTCAGCTGCCTCGTTATTGGTGTCTAGAAATACAACTGATTTTTGTGCATTGATTTTATGTCCAGTGACTTTGCTGAATCCATGGATTAGTTTTAACAGTTTCTGGTGGAATATTTTGGGTCTTCCATTTAGAATATCATATTATCTGCAAAGAGTGAAAGTTTGACTTCCTCCTTGCCAATTTGGATGCCTTTTATTTTTTTGTGTTGTCTGATTGCTGAGGCTAGGACTTCCAATACTATGTTGAAATAACAGTAGGGAGAATAGACATCCCTACTGTGTTGCTGACCTTAGGGGGAACGTTCTCAGTTTATCCTCATTGAGAATATTAGTGGTGGGTCTTTTATATATGGCTTTTATGATCTTGAGGTATGATCCTTCTATCATCCCTACTTTCTTGAGGTTTTTATCCAGAAAGGATATTGTATTTTTTAAACGTTTCTCCGCATCTATTGAGAGGATCATGTGGTTCCTGTCCTTTCCATTATTAATGTAGTGTATCACATTGATTGATTTGTGGATATTTAACCAGCCCTGCATCCCAGGTATAAATCCCACTTGATTGTGGTGAATAATTCTTCAAATGTATTGCTGGATCTGGTTGACTAGTATCTTGTTGAGAAGTTTTGCATCCATGTTCATCATGGAAATTGGTCTATAGTTCTCCTTTTTAGTAGGGTCTTTGTCTGGTTTTGGAATCAAAGTAATGCTGGCCTGATAGAATGAGTTTGGAAGTTTTCCTTCCATTTCTATTTTTTGGAACAGCCTCAAAAGAATAGGTGTTAACTCTTCCTTGAATGTTTGGTAGAATTCCCCTGGAAAGCCATCTGGCCCTGGACTCTTGTTTTTTTGGGAGATTTTTCATTACTAATTCAGTTTCTTTACTGGTTATGGGTCTGTTCAAATTTTCTATTTCTTCCTGTTTCCGTTTTGGTAGTTTATACGTTTCTAGGAGTTTGTCCATTTCTTCCAGATTGCCCAATTTATTGGCATATAATTTATCATAATATTCTCTTATTATTGTTTGTATTTATGCAGTGTTGGTTGTGATCTTCCCTGTTCCATTCATGCTTTTATTTATTTGAGTCCTTTACTTTTTCTTTTTGATCAAACTGGCTAGGGGTTTATCAATTTTGTTAATTGCTGTTCTTTTTTCCAGCTCTTTCAGATGTAAGGTTAAGTTGTGTATCTAGGACCTTTCTTCCTTCTTTAGGAAGGCCTGGCTTGCTATATACTTCCCTCTTATGACCACCGTTGCTGCATCCCAGAGGTTTTGGGCTCTGATGTGATCATTTTCATTGGCTTCCATGTACTTTTTAATTTCTTCTTTAACTTCTTGGTTAACCCATTCATTCTTTAGTAGGATATTCTTTAATCTGCAAGTATTTGTTGTCTTTCTGACTATTTTCTTGTGGTTGATTTCGAGTTTTATAGCATTGTGGTCTGAAAATATGCAAGTATGATCTCAATCTTTTTGTACTTGTTGAGGGGTGATTTGTGTCCCAGTATGTGACATATTCTGGAGAATGTTCCCTGTGCACTCGAGAAGAATGTGTATTCTGCTGCTTTAGGATGAAATGTTCTGAATATTTAAGTTAATATCTGTTAAGTCCATCTAGTCCAGTGTGTCATTCAAAGCCATTGTTTCCTTGATTTTCTGCTTAGATGATCTGTTCACTGTTGTAAGTGGGGTTGAAGTCCCCTACTATTATGGTATTATTATCAATGAGTTTCTTTATGTTTGATTTCTTTATGATTAATTGGTATATATATTTGGGTGTTTTCACATGGGGGGCATAAATGTTTACAATTGTTAGGTCTTTTTGGTGGATAGACCCCTCCTTAATTATGATATAATGCCCTTTTTCATCTCTTGTTACACTCTTTATTTTAAAATCTAGATTGTCTGGGGCGCTTGGGTGGCTCAGGTGGTTAAGCATCCGACTTCAGCTCAGGTCATGATCTCACACTCCGTGAGTTCGAGCCCTGTGTCAGGCTCTGTGCTGACAGCTCACAGCCTGGAGCCTGCTTCAGATTCTGTGTCCCCCTCTTTCTGCCCTTCCCTTGCTCATGCTCTGTCTCTCTCTGTCTCCAAAATAAAAACAATAAAAAATTAAAAAAAATCTAGATTCTGTGATGTAAGTATGGTTGCTCCAGTTTTCTTTTGACTTCCAGCAGCATGAAAGTTGAATCTCCATCCCCTCACTTTCAATCTGAAGGTCTAAAATGGATCTCTTGTAAATAGCATGTAGATGGATCTTGTTTTCTTATCCATTCTGTTACCCTATGTCTTTTGATTAGAGCATTTGTCCGTTGAGATTTATAGTGAGTACTTAAAGATATGAATTTACTGCCATTGTGTTGCCTGTAGACTTAGAGTTTCTGGTGGTCTCTGGTCCTTTCTACTCTTTGTTGCTTTTGGTCTTTTTTGTCTTGTTTTGTCTTTTCACCCCTCAGAGAGTGCCTCTTAAAATTTCTTGCAAGGTTCGTTTAGTCATCAATAACTCCTTTAGTTTTTGTTTGTCTAGGAAACTTTTAATCTCTCCTTCTATTTTGAATGACAGCTTGCTGGATAAAGAATTCTTGGCTGCATATTTTTCTGATTCAGCACATTGAATATATCCTACCACTCCTTTCTAGCCTGCCAAGTTTCTGTGGATAGTTCTGCTACAAACATGATCTGTCTTCCATTATAGGTTAAGAACTTTTTTTTCCCTTGCTGCTTTCATAGTTCTTTCCTTGCCTGTGTACTTTGTGAATCTGACTATGATATGCATTGATGATTATTGGTTTTTGTTGAATCTAATGGGAGTTCTCTGTGCTTTTTGAATTTTGATATCTTTGTCTTTCCCCAGGCTAGGAAACTTTTCCACTATGATTTGCTTACATAAATCTTCTACCCCTTTTTCTCTCTCTTCATCTTCTAGGACCCCTATGATTTGGATGTTGTTCCTTTTTAATGAGTCACTGAGTTCTCTAATTCTTATATCATGCTCTTTTGCATTAGTTTCCCTCTTTTATTCTGCTTCACTATTCTGTATAAGTTTGTCCTCTGTATCACTGATTCACTGCTCTGTTTCATCCATTCATGCTGCTGTGGCATCTATTCGAGATTGCATCTCAGTTATAGCATTTTTAATTTCATCCTGACTAGATTTTACTTCTTTTATCTCTGCAGAAAGGGATTCCATGCTTTTTGAACCCTAGCTAGTATTCTTATTATCATGATTCTAAATTCTGGTTCAAACATCTTGTTTATATCTGTGTTAAGTCCCAGGCTGTCATTTCTTCCTGTTATTTCTTTTGGGATGAATTCCTCCATTTTTTTGATTTTGGAGGAAGAAAAATAATTAATAAAATTAAAAATTAAAAACAACACAAAAAATCAAATAAAGGAGACTATATCCTAGGTATATTTTGGTCTGGTTGTTGAAAGAAGCTTGAAAGAATAGAGAAAAAAGGGAAAGAAAATAAGTGAAAAAAAGTAAGAAAATGTTTAACAATTACAACAAATGTATAGAATAAAATAGGATAAAATGAAATGAAGAAAGTAAAATAGAATAAAATAATTTACAAAAAAATAAAACATATAGTAAAAAAATTAAAAAAGAAATTATAAAACTGAAAATAAAAATAAATGTTTTCTCTTTCTGTATCAAAGATTAAGAAAAGAAAAAGAAAAAACACAAATAGATGGACCAGCAAACAGAATGAAATTTGAATGAAATTACATCCAGTTTCCCCCAAAAGTCAAACTATGAAGCACTTTATAGTCTGTACACTAAGCAGGCGGAGAGACTTGTAGTTGTCCTCTAGGGCTTGGTTGGCACAGTTGGATGGGGCTTGGTGTAACAGCTCCATCTCCACTAAATGACACTGCTTAGCTTCCTGGGGTGGATAGGTGTGGCATGCATACACATGTGAATGTTTGTGTACCTGCGGGGAGAGGTGAAAATGGTTTCACCCAGTTTCCCAGTCTGTGGCCCAGTAATACTGCACTCTCACCCACTGGCAAATCAAGCACCCATCCTTTGTCTTTGGCTTCCATCCACTCCCTGCTTCTACGCTGTCCCAGTCCAAGCCGTCAGCCTGCCAGGCTCCCCCTTCTCCCAAATTTTATCTCAGATGGGCTATGTTTCTAAAACCCTAACCTCTGAGGGCTCTGTGGCTTGGACCACTCCAACCCTCTGGGGAACGGTCTGGCCGAGCAATGGCAGAGTGCTGGCTTGCCCCTGGGAAATGTTCGTGCAATCATGCTGCTGCAGAGGCTCAAGGATTATGGTAAATTACCACACACAACTGGTGCCGGGATTCACTGTACCATAGCATCTTTTTTCTAATGCCAGCAAATGAGGCTGTTCTCTGGGGTCCACTGGGACCTTTGCCTATGTGGAGGCCATATGGCCTCTACCAAGTGCCCTGTTAGTAGGGGATCCACTTCTTCCTGTGTGGCCTGCAGACCCTTTGGACCTTGCTGCCTGCTCCTGGGGATTCATCCCTCCCACCAGAGCACTGCCAGGTATTGAGCTTCAGAATTTCTGACTGCTCTCCCCTGTTTATCAAGTCCTAATGGTATTGAAACCCTCTCTTTTCTCCCTTTTTTGTTCGGTCATTTGTGGGTGTTTCCACTCTTTCTCTTCAGCTACTTTCAGGGGTAGTGCTTTTCCTGTACTCTCCCCACTTTCTCTGACCTCCCTCTGCAAAAATAGCTCTCTCCCCCAGTTCACCTCTCTGCACTGTGTACCTGCTGAGTTCTGTGGCTCAGATTATGCAGATTGTTATGTTAGTCCTCAGATCAGTTTTCTAGGTGTGCAAAATGGTTTGGTGTTGATCTAGTTGCATTTCAGGGAGGAAAGAAGCAGAAAGCTTCCATGGTGCTCAGCCCTCTTGGCCCCTCTCAGCTTTGATTCCCTTTGAATATGTGTTTGTAAAGCTCTAAATTTTCCTCTAAGCATGCCTCTAGCTGTATCCTACATATTTTGATATTTAGCAATTTTATTATCCTCCAAATAAAATATTTTATATTCTTCAGTATATTCTCCTCACTGAGTCATGATTTACTTAAAACATATTTCTCAATTTCTAAATCAACAGGGATATTCTGGTAAAATTTTAATTGATTTCTAAATTAATTGTATTGTGACTTTAGACAATACTTTGTATGACTTTAATTCTTTAAAATTTGTAGAATCTTGTTGCCCATAAAATGGCAAATTTCTGAAATGTTACAGGTGTGCTTAAAAACAGTGTGTATTAATTTGTTTAGATGTATTATTTTATGCATGCTAATTAGGTCAATTTTTTGTTTATGTTATTCCACTGTATCTTAAATGATTTTCTATCTGCTTGCTTTTATAATAAAGAAAAGTGTGTTAGAATCTTACACTATAACTGTGGGTTTGTCTACTATTTTTTATGGTTAATTGTTACTTTATTTTAAGGCTATGTTATTAGATACATACAAATATAGAATTGTTATAAAATATCTTTTTGCTTTTAATTCTACTTTATCTGACAAAATGGTTACAGAAATTTTGCTTTATAAATTTTTTCATCTTTTTACTTTCAATATTTTTTTTTTAATTTTAATTCCAGTTAGTTAACATACAGTGTAATATTAGTTTCAGGTGTACAGTTTAGTGATTCAACACTTGCATGCAACATCTGGTGCTCATCACAAATGTACTCTTTAATCCCCATCCCATATTTAACCCATCCTCCCACTACCTCCCTTCTGATAACCATCAGTTTGTTCTCTATATTTAAGAGTCTGTTTTTTGTTTTCTATCTCTTTTTCCTTTGCTTGTTTGTATTGTCCATAGATTTTAGATGTCTCATAAAAAGAATATGGTTTCTAATGTAGTCTGATAATATTTGTCTTTATCTTTTAATTGGTATATTTAGTCTATTTATATTTAATGTAATGATTGATCAAATTGAATTTAAATTTAGCATTTTATTATGAGCTTTCTGTTTATTCTGCACACTTTGTTCTTTTCTGCTTTTTCTCTCACTTTCATTTATATCTATAATTTTTTATTATTCCATTTTCCTACTATTTCCTGAAAAGATGTACACTCTTACTCTTCTTTCAGCAGTTATCTTAGGGATTGTAGTACATATGTTTGGCTTACCAAATCTATATTCATTGGTTCTTTCAGACTCTACCCACATGAATGAAAGCTGGTCAAAGACATGGGAATAATTTAATTTCATTTACCCTCACTTTAATTATATATATACTCATATATGTGTATTATTTTATAATAATATATATATATACATATATAGGTACTGATGATGCCACACACATATAGAAAGGGTATGAAAGGTTTATTACTTTCCTGATAAAGTTGTCTAGGGAAAACAGGGCAGATATCCCAAGTTCCTATCCCAAGAATAGGAAAAAGAGATTGGTTTAAGTTTTTTATGGTAGTTAGAGGGTGGTCCTGGGATGAGGGTTCCTATGCATGGGTAAGAGCTTGACTAGTTTTAATCTTCCACTGGCATCAAAGGAGGGAGTAAGCACCCAGGCCTTCTTATTAGCATGCTCAGATGTGGAGCAAAAGGGGATGAAGGGAGGGGATGAACCTTAAAAGCTTTTAATAGTCAAATATCAAAACAAGGGTCCAGACTCCTTACTATTGTAGCCTTTCCATTGCTCTTTATTACTTTCAGTATTTCTGAGCTTCAATCTGAGATCTTTTTTATTCTGTTATTCAGTCTGAAAAATATCCTTTAATGTTTATTTTAGTGTGCTTCTGGGAAATTGCCTAATTTTGTTAATCTGAGAATTTTTTTTCACCATCAATTTTAGAAATGAGATTGACAGCTTTTTTTTTTTAACACTTGGAAGATACCATATCATTATTAGATGAGGTTAGTTGTTTTTCCTAAATAGTAAGCTATAGGTCTAGTTATTGTTCTTTTAAAGGTAAAACCTGTCTCTGACTTTTAGATTTATTTTTTTCCATTTTTAGGGTTTAGCAGTTTTACCCTTGAATGCCTCAGTGTCGATTTCTGTTTCAGTTGTTCTACCTGGGATTTGTGGTAATTCTTGAATCTAAAGCTTAATTTCCTACTCTAGTTTCGGGTGGTTTTAGGTATTATGACTTCAGAATTTGCTTCAATATAATTATATCTATCCTCTCATCCTGCTTCAGTCTCATTATTTTTTTTCTCCTCTATATTTAGTACTCCATTTAAACATTAGTCTTTCTCACTGTGTCCTCTATGTCTTTTACTGTCTTTTCTGTATTTTACATCGTTTCATTTCTATAAGCTTTACTGAGGATCTTCCAGGTAACTAAGTTTCTTTTTGGCTGGGTGAGATCTATTAGTCCCATTCACTGAGTTTTTTATTTCAGTTCCTGTTTTCATTTTTAGAGTTTTCACTATGTTTTTTTTCTGCTGGAACAATCTGTTTTTTATCTTCTTGAGCATGATAAACAGATTTATTTTAAAGTCTTTATCAGGGCGCCTGAGTGGCTCAGTCAGTTAAGTGTCCAACTCTTGATTTCAGCTCATGTCTGACCTCATGGTTCATGAGTTTGAGTCCTAAGTCAAGCTCTATGCTGACAGTGTGGAGCTTCTTGGGATTCTCTCTCTCTCCCTCTCTCTGCTCCTTCCCTACTTGTGCTTTTTTTCTAAGAAAAAAAAGAAAAAAAAAACTTTAAAGTCTTTATCTGGTTATGCTTATTTCTGAAATCTCTATCAAATAATTTTTATTGTTATGGGTTTCTGCTGGGCTTTTCTCATCTTATCTTCTCCTTATGGGACTATTTTTCAAAATTATGTGTTGGAAATTACAGCTCTAAATTGTTTATAGAAATAATGTAGTGTCTAAGAGCTTTTGCTTCTTCTCTAAAAGCTTCTTAAGATGTCTGGGGACACAAGCACTCTTAAATACCTGAACTCTCTAATAATATGGTATCACTTTAATTCTGTTTCAGGGATTAAGATAATTCAAGGCTGGACAAAAGAACTTATCTATTTCTTGCTTACCCTGTTCCTTAGGATACATCCCTTGTGGTTTCATCCCAAAGCAGGAATGCTCACTGTGTCTACATATCACCTGTGGGCTCTGGACTAAAATCTCCTTCATGTAACTCTATGAAGATGTCAAGGTTTCCTTCAGCCTCTCAGTTGCTTATTCCAGAATCAGAAAATTCTACTAGGGCAAAAGTGGCCCTAATTCCTGACTCACTTTTGGCTGCCTCTTTTCCTAGAATCCTAGACCAGTAATTCTTCATTATCTTGTTGGCTCTACAATAACTTCAAGATAATTTAAAAAAAAATACTTTTCCCAATTTTCTAGTTGTCTTTTGTGAAATTATTATACCAAACTACATACCAAGTTCTACCATTACCAGAAGTGGAAGCAAGTGGTTGCATAGTTTAACAATTTTAGTAGTTAATAGTTTATGTTAATTTATACCAGAAAGGTCACTAGTATATCCAACCTATTATTTCATAGATACTATTGTTTAGGATGAATAAAGAAAATTTTAATCCTTCATTTTTAAGGAGAACATTTAGGAAACAATAGGTCACTGATAGTAAAAATTATTAAATTGGAATGAAATTAATTATGGAAAACTACTCTAGTAGAATTGTGAGGTAGAGCCTAGAGAAATGTCCTGAGGCAATGGTGCATGGGCAATGATAACTTTCTAAAGAGGAAGTAGTGTTCTCTAGTGAGTAATTAAGGACAGAATACTAATCTAGGAAGTGATTAAGGGCAGATTACTAACTACAAGTGGGCTTTGAATAATACCCTTACCTCATGCTTGAAGTTAATCAACATCTCACAGTTTTGCTGACAGGAAGATCTTTGCCACATTCGTCTTTTCCCAATTTCAGCAATAGATACTCATGGAAGAGAACACCAAAACATATGAGGGGACATGATGATTTAAGTGCTATCTCTTTGGAATTCCTTTTATTCTCTATATTTTCCATATTTTATTGAGATCTATCTAGAATTCCAGATATTATTTTGGTGATTTATTGATTATGAGTTCTACAAAGACTAAATTGATTGAAAATTTCCAGAAGTCCTGTGTCATTTTAATATATCAGGTTTATAAATAAGAGAAATGTCAACTTCTCAAATTACTTCACTGCTATTGGTAATGACCTCAATTACTTCAAGAGTTATGCAAACCAAAATTTTGCTCTGTCTTAAATCAAAGAAAGAGTTACAAACCTTCATAGAATTTTTAACCTTCTACTACTGGTTTTTTTTTTTTTTTCCGAGAAAGTCACTATGGCCCTAATTCCTTTCTTACTGGAAAAAAGTTTTCTGTAACATTGAGTTGACACCTTGGGGACATGCTGCTGAAAAATAAATTTACCTGTTTATTTGAGAGTATGTTAATACTATATAATAAAAAATTAAGCATTGTTTCCTATCATTGGGTCTTCACTTAGATTATTGGTGCTGTGGTTGGCCACACAATGCCACCATGAAACCCTATTCTTTTTTTTTTTTTAAGGACTTTATTTATTGATTTATTTTTTATTTATTTTATTTATTTTTATTTTTTTAATTTATTTTTTAATTTATTTTATTCTTTTTAAATATATGAAATTTATTGTCAAATTGGTTTCCATACAACACCCAGTGCTCATCCCAAAAGATGCCCTCTTCAATACCCATCACCCACCCTCCCCTCCCTTCCCCCCCATCAGCCCTCAGTTTGTTCTCAGTTTTTTAAGAGTCTCCCATGGTTTGGCTCTTTCCCACTCTAACCTCTCTCTTTTTTCCTTCCCCTCCCCCATGGGTTCCTGTTAAGTTTCTCAGGATCCACATAAAAGTGAAACCATATGGCATCTGTCTTTCTCTGTATGGCTTATTTCACTTAGCATCACACTCTCCAGTTCCACCCACGTTGCTACAAAGGGCCATGTTTCGTTCTTTCTCATTGCCACATAGTACTCCATTGTGTATATAAACCACAATTTCTTTATCCATTCATCAGTTGATGGACATTTAGGCTCTTTCCATAATTTGGCTATTGTTGAGAGTGCTGCTATAAACATTGGGGTACAAGTGCCTCTATGCATCAGTACTCCTGTATCCCTTGGGTAAATTCCTAGCAGTGCTATTGCTGGGTCATAGGTAGGTCTATTTTTAATTTTTTGAGGAACCTCCACACTGTTTTCCAGAGCGGCTGCACCAGTATGCATTCCCACCAACACTGCAAGAGGGTTCCCGTTTCTCCACATCCTCTCCAGCATCTATAGTCTCCTGATTTGTTCATTTTGGCCACTCTGACTGGCGTGGGGTGATATCTGAGTGTGGTTTTGATTTGTATTTCCCTGATGAGGAGTGACATTGAGCATCTTTTCATGTGCCTGTTGGTCATCTTGATGTCTTCTTTAGAGAAGTATCTATTCATGTTTTCTGCCCATTTCTTCACTGGGTTATTTGTTTTTCAGGTGTGGAGTTTGGTGAGCTCTTTATAGATTTTGGATACTAGCCCTTTGTCCGATATGTCATTTGCAAATATCTTTTCCCATTCCGTTCGTTGCCTTTTAGTTTTGTTGGTTGTTTCCTTTGTTGTGCAGAAACTTTATCTTCATGAGGTCCCAATAGTTCATTTTTGCTTTTAATGCCCTTGCCTTTGGGGATGTGTCAAGTAAGAAATTGCTACGGCTGAGGTCAGAGAGGTCTTTTCCTGTTTTCTCCTCTAGGGTTTTGGTGGTTCCTGTCTCACATTCAGGTCCTTTATCCATTTTGAGTTTATTTTTGTGAATGGTGTGAGAAAGGGGTCTAGTTTCAACCTTCTGCATGTTGCTGTCCAGTTCTCCCAGCACCATTTGTTAAAGAGACTGTCTTTTTTCCATTGGATATTCTTTCCTGCTTTGTCAAAGATTAGTTGGCCATAGTTTTGTGGGTCTAGTTCTGGGGTTTCTATTCTATTCCATTGGTCTATGTGTCTGTTTTTGTGCCAATACCATGCTGTCTTCATGATTACAGCTTTGTAGTAGAGGCTAAAGTCTGGGATTATGATGCCTCCTGCTTTGGTCTTCTTCAAAATTACTTTGGATATTCAGGGCCTTTTGTGGTTCCATATGAATTTTAGGATTGTTTGTTCTAGCTACGAGATGAATGCTGGTGCAATTTTGATTGGGATTGCATTGAATGTGTAGATAGCTTTGGGTAGTATTGACATTTTGACAATGTTTATTCTTTCAAATCATGAGCACGGAATATTTTTCCATTTCTTTATATCTTCTTCAATTTCCTTCATAAGCTTTCTGTAGTTTTCAGCATACAGATCTTTTACATCTTTGGTTAGATTTATTCCTAGGTATTTTATGTTTCTTAGTGCAATTGTGAATGGGATCAGTTTCTTTATTTGTCTTTCTGTTGCTTCATTATTAGTATATAAGAATGCAACTGATTTCCTTACATTGATTTTGTATCCTGCAACTTTGCTGAATTCATGTATCAGTTCTAGCAGACTTTTGGTGGAGTCTATCGGATTTTCCATGTATAATATCATGTCATCTGCAAAAAGTGAAAGCTTAACTTCATCTTTGCCAATTCTGATGCCTTTGATTTCCTTTTGTTGTCTGATTGCTGATGCTAGAACTTCCAACACTGTGTTAAACAACAACGGTGAGAGTGGACATCCCTGTCGTGTTCCTGATCTCAGGGAAAAACCTCAGTTTTTCCCCATTGAGGATGATGTTAGCTGTGGGCTTTTCATAAATGGCTTTTATGGTGTTTAAGTATGTTCTTTCTATCCCGACTTTCTTGAGGGTTTTTATTAAGAAAGGAGGCTGAATTTTGTCAAATGCTTTTTCTCCATCGATTGACAGGATCATATGGCTCTTATCTTTTCTTTTATTTATGTGATGTATCACGTTGATTGATTTGTGAATGTTGAACCATCCCTGCATCCCAGGAGTGAATCCCACTTGATCATGGTGAATAATTCTTTTTATATGCTATTGAATTCTATTTGCTAGTATCTTATTGAGAATTTTTGCATCCATATTCATCAGGGATATTGGCCTGTAGTTCTCTTTTTTTACTGGGTCTCTGTCTGGTTTAGGAATCAAAGTAATACTGGCTTCATAGAATGAGTCTGGAACTTTTCCTTCCCTTTCTATTTTTTGGAATAGCTTGAGAAGGATAGGTATTATCTCTGCTTTAAATGTCTAGTAGAACTCCCCTGGGAAGCCATCTGGTCCTAGACTCTTGTTGGGATATTTTTGATAACCGATTCAATTTCTTCGCTGGTTATGTGTCTGTTCAAGCTTTCTATTTCCTCCTGTTTGAGTTTTGGAAGAGTGTGGGTGTTTAGGAGTTTGTACATTTCTTCCAGGTTGTCCAGTTTGTTGGCATATAGTTTTTCATAGTATTCCCTGATAATTGCTTGTATCTCTGAGGGATTGGTTGTAATAATTCCATTTTCATTCATGATTTTATCTATTTGGGTCATCTCCCTTTTCTTTTTGAGGAGCCTGGCTAGAGGTTTATCAGTTTTGTTTATTTTTTCAAAAAACCAACTCTTGGTTTCATTGATCTGCTCTACAGTTTTTTTAGATTCAATATTGTTTATTTCTGCTCTGATCTTTATTATTTCTCTTGTTTTGCTGGGTTTAGGGTGTCTTTGCTGTTCTGCTTCTATTTCCTTTAGGTATTCTGTTAGATTTTGTATTTGGGATTTTTCTTGTTTCTTGAGATAGGCCTGGACTGCAATGTATTTTCTTCTCAGGACTGCCTTCGCTGCATCCCAAAGCGTTTGGACTGTTGTATTTTCATTTTCGTTTGTTTCCATATATTTTTAAATTTTTTCTCTAATTGCATGGTTGACCCATTCATTCTTTAGTAGGGTGTTCTTTAACCTCCACGCTTTTGGAGGTTTTCCAGACTTTTTCCTGTGGTTGATTTCAAGCTTCATAGCATTGTGGTCTGAAAGTATGCATGGTATGATCTCAATTCTTGTATACTTATGAAGGGCTGTTTTGTGACCCAGAATGTGATCTGTCTTGGAGAATGTTCCATGTACACTCGAGAAGAAAGTATATTCTGTTCCTTTGGGATGCAGAGTTCTAAATATATCTGTCAAGTCCATCTGATCCAATGTATCATTCAGGGTCCTTGTTTCTTTATTGACCGTGTGTCTAGATGATCTATCCATTGTTGTAAGTGGGGTGTTAAAGTCCCCTCCAATTACCACATTCTTATCAATAAGGTTGCTTATGTTTGTGAGTAATTGTTTTATGTATTTGGGGGCTCCTGTATTCGGTGCATAGACATTTATGATTGTTAGCTTTTCCTAACATTTATAGGACATTTATAATTCCATAAACATTTATAATTATTAGCTCTTCACAGGATAGACCCTGTGATTATTATATAATGCCCTTCTTCATCTCTTGTTACAGCCTTTAATTTAAAGTCTAGTTTGTCTGATATAAGTATGGCTACTCCAGCTCTCTTTTGACTTCCAGTAGCATGATAAATAGTTCTCCATCCCCTCACTTTCAATCTGAAAGTGTCCTCAGGTCTAAAATGAGTCTCTTGTAGACAGCAAATAGATGGGTCTTGTTTTTTTATCCATTCTGATACCCTATGTCTTTTGGTTGGCACATTAGTCCATTTACATTCAGTGTTATTATAGAAAGATATGAGTTTAGAGTCATTGTGACGTCCATAGGTTTCATGCTTGTAGCAATGTCTCTGGTACTTTGTCTCACAGGATCCCCCTTAGGATCTCTTGTAGGGCTGGTTTAGTGGTGATGAATTCCTTCAGTGTTTGTTTGTTTGGGAAGACCTTTATCTCTCCTTTTATTTTAAATGACAGATTTACTGGATAAAGGATTCTCAGTTGCATATTTTTTTCTGTTCATCACATTGAAGATTTCCTGCCATTCCTTTCTGGCCATGCCAAGTTTCAGTAGAGATCAGTCACTAGTCTTATCGGTCCCCCTTTATATGTTAGACCACGTTTATCCCTAGCTGCTTTCAGAATTTTCTCTTTATCCTTGTATTTTGCCAGTTTCACTATGATATGTCATGCAGAAGATCGATTCAAGTTACGTCTGAAGGGAGTTCTCTGTGCCTCTTGGATTTCAATGCCTTTTTCCTTCCCCAGATCAGGGACGTTCTGAGCTATTATTTCTTCAAGTACCCCTTCAGCACCTTTCCCTCTCTCTTCCTCCTCTGGAATACCAATTATATGTAGATTATTTCTCTTTAGTGCATCACTTAGTTCTCTAACTTTCCCCTCATACTCCTGGATTTTTTTATCTGTCTTTTTCTCAGCTTCCTCTTTTTCCATAATTTTATCTTCTAGTTCACCTATTCTCTCCTCTGCCTCTTCAATCCGAGCTGTGGTTGTCTCCATTTTATTTTGCAGTTCATTTGTAGCATTTTTTAGCTCCTCCTGGCTGTTCCTTAGTCCCTTGATCTCTGTAGCAAGAGATTCTCTGCTGTTCTTTATACTGTTTTCAAGCCCAGCGATTAATTTTATGACTATTATTCTAAATTTACTTTCTGTTATATTGTTTAAATCCTTTTTGATCAGTTCGTTAGCTGTCATTATTTCCTGGAGATTCTTTTGAGGGGAATTCTTCTGTTTTGTCATTTTGGATAGTCCCTGGAATGGTGCAGAACTACAGGGCACTTCCCCTGTGCTGTCTTGAATACCTTGTGTTGGTGGGTGGGCCGCAGTCAGACCTGATGTCTGCCCCCAGCCCACTGCTGGGACCACAGTCAGACTGGTGTGTACCTTCTCTTCCCCTCTCCTAGGGGCAGGATTCACTGTTGGGTGGCGTGGCCTGTCTGGGCTACTTGCACAGTGCCAGGCTTGTGGTGCTGGGGATCTGGTGTATTAGCTGGTGTGGATTGGCAAGGTGCACAGGGGTGGGAGGAGCAGGCTCAGCTCACTTTTCCTTCAGTGATTCACTTCGGGAGGGGCCCTGCTGCACCGGGAGGGAGTCAGACTCACTGCCGCCAGAGGGATGGATCCGCAGAAGCACAGTGTTGGGTGTTTGTGCGGTGCAAGCAAGTTCCCTGACAGGAACTGGTTCCCTTTGGGATTTTGGCTGGGGGATGGGCGAGGGAGATGGTGCTGGTTAGCGCCTTTGTTCCCTGCCACCTTGAGCTCTGTCATCCGGGGCTCAACAACTCTCCCTCCTGTTGTCCTCCAGCCCCCCGCTCTCCGAGCAGAGCTGTTAGCTTATAACCTTCCAGATGTTAAGTCCCACTTGCTGTCTGAACACACTCCGTCCGGCCCCTCTGCTTTTGCAAGCCAGACTCTGGGGGCTCTGCTTGGCCAGCGGGCTGCCCCTCTGCCCCGGCTCCCTCCTGCCAGTCCGTGGAGCGCGTACCACCTCTCCGCCCTTCCTACCCTCTTCCGTGGGCCTCTCGTCTACACTTGGCTCCGGAGAATCCATTCTGCTAGTCTTCTGGTGGTTTTCTGGGTTATTTAGGCAAGTGTGGGTGGAATCTAAGTGATCAGCAGGATGCGGTGAGCCCAGCGTCCTCCTATGCCGCCATCTTCCAACCCCCAGAACCATGAAACCCTATTCTTATCATAGGTATATGAAAGTTGTATATCTGTAGCCAAATTTTAACTATGTCCAATGACTTTTCTCCAGGTGTATATCTAGTGCTTTATTATGTTATACATATAGTACTAAAATCTTTTGAATTTTACTTTTGGCTACACAATTTTTCTTAAAGCCAGGAAAGCACTATGTAATTTTCAGACATAAGACATCTGTTTATTTTGCCACTTTCACTAGGAATCTTGATGTTAGAAAATTTAGATGAAGAGACCTATTCTTTAATCTTGAACTAGAGAACTATATAGAGTTTAGAGTCAACTTCTGTATTAAACTCAGGATTAAAAAGAGGAGTCGGTAAGAAAAGTACCAAAGAGATCCATACCATTTGAAAAACAAGAATAGAATTCTCTGCTTCTAAATTATATTCTTTGTTTTGATGCAACCAAGTTGTTTTTCTAGGTTTACATTCTTATTCACTACCACCTTTAGGAATGTTTGCATCAAAGCTTTGTGCATCCCAGTGGCCTATGAATAATCTTAATATTTTAAAAAATCTATAGAAGTTGCATCATAGGTAATAATAAAACAGGAAAAAAAGACAAATGACCAGCAAAGCCAAAAGTTGAATACCTGAAAAAAATTAATAAAATAGATATACCTCCATGAAGACTGTTCAAGAAAAAACAAAATGGACAGATAATAAATAAAATGTTAGGATTGAAAAAAGGACATAACTTTAAATGAAACAAATGTAAAAGTACATAAGAGAATATCATGAACAACTTTATTCCAGTAAATTTGAAAACTTAAGATGGGGGGAAAGAAGAATATTTTATCAAAACTGACTCAAACGGACTAGAAGCACTACATAATTCTATGAACATATAAAAATGAAATCAACAATAATGACTTTTTTGAAAGAAAAAAAGAGAAGAAACAGACCTAGTTTGTTTGTCAAGTACCTTCTAATGAACGTGTAAGGAACAGACAATTCAAATTTTACAGAAAGTTTTCAGAAGATAGAAACATACCACTGTTCCTTAACACACTTTGTGAATCTAATATAGATTTGATAAAACAAAAACAACATCAAGTGTGAGGGGAAGAACAATACAGAGAAGGTTAGTTGTATGCTAATCTTACTCAAATATGCTAAGATCCTAAACAAAATATTAGCAAACTGTTTCTAACTATTTATAAAAATATTTTTAAAAAAGAAACATTACCAAGTTAAACATATATCCAGAAATGTAAGGTTAATATGATGTTAGAAAATCTGTTAATATAATTTGTATGTTTATCAAGTAAAGCAGAGAAAAAAAGGAAACTCTACAGCAAACATTATGATAAATGGTGAAATGTTAAAAAGCATTTCCTTATACTTAGGAACAAGAGAATAATACCCACTGTCAACACTTCCATTAAAGTCCTAGCAGTTAAATAAGACAAAAAAAACTTTAATGAAACAAGGGTATGAGGATTGGAAAATAAGCAAAAAGTTGTTTTTATTCATAAGTAACGCTATTCTAGAAACATTGATCTAAAATCAAATTTTTTAATTAGTAAGAGAATTTGGCAAGATGAGTGGTTATAAAATCAATATATATAAATAAACTGCATTTTTATACAATTAGATATTGTAATTTTAAAATATACTTTTGAATAATGTATATAAATATGAAAGGACACAATAAAATATACTTAGACAATTGATTTTCAAGTTGGAAAAAATAAAATTTAATTCACATATCACGCAGCATACATAGAAATCAATTCCAAGTGTATTAAAGACTTCATTATATTCTGATGAACTCCAGGTGTTGTATGTAAGTGTTGAATCACTGAATTCTGCACCTGAAACTAATATTATTACACTCAATGTTAACTAACTGGAATTGAAATAAAAGCTTAAAAAAAACCCTTCATTGTAGAAAGAAAAACTTTAAAATTCTTATTAGAAAATTTAATATCTTTATGACCTTGATGTAGACAAGGATTACTTATACAAGATAGAAAAAAACACTACTTATAACAAAAAACACCGATGGACTTGTCTACATTAAAATCAAAACTTCTTTTGTCAAAGATACCATTTTTTTTTCTTAGTTTGCTGAATTTTTTTTTAATTTTTAAATTTTTAATTTATTTATTTTTTAATTTTATTTTTTATTTTTTAAAATTTACATCCAAATTAGTTAGTATATAGTGAAACAATGATTTTAGGAGTAGATTTCAGGAGTAGATACCCTTTACCCATTTAACCCATCCCCCCTCCCACAACCCCTCCAGCAACCCTCAGTTTGTTCTCCATATTTATGAGTCTCTTCTGTTTTGTCCCCCTCCCTGTTTTTATGTTTGTCTCCCTTCCCTTATGTTCATCTGTTTTGTCTCTTAAAGTCCTCATATGAGTGAAGTCATATGATTTTTGTCTTTCTCTGACTAATTTCACTTAGCATAATAGCCTCCGGTTCTATCCACGTAGTTGCAAATGGCAAGATTTCATTCTTTTTGATTGCCGAGTAATACTCCATTGTATATATATACCACATCTTCTTTATCCATTCATCCATCGAGGGACATTTGGGCTCTTTCCATACTTTGGCTACTGTTGATAGTGCTACTATAAACATTGGGGTGCGTGTGTCCCTGTGAAACAGCACACCTGTATCCCATGGATAAATGCCTAGTAGTGCAGTTGCTGGGTCATAGGGTAGTTCTATTTTTAGTTTTTTGAGGAACCTCCATATTGTTTTCCAGAGTGGCTGCACCAGCTTGCATTCCTACCAACAATGCAAAAGAGATCCTCTTTCACCGCATCCTCACCAACATCTGTTGTTGCCTGAGTTGTTAATATTAGCCATTCTGACAGGTGTAAGGTGGTATCTCATGGTGGTTTTGATTTGTATTTCCCTAATGTTGAGCATTTTTTTCATGTGTCAGTTGGCCATCTGGATGTCTTCCTTGGAGAAGTGTCTATTCATGTCTTTAGCCCATTTCTTCACTGGATTATTTGGTTTTTGGGTGTTGAGTTTGATAAATTATAGATTTTGTCAGAGATACCATTTTAAAAGTGAAAAGGCAAGCCACAGTTCATATAATGTTTGAAACACATATAACCAATAAAGTAATAGTATTGAAAATGTATATTTTTCAATTCCTCCTAAAAATCAATACAAAATTATAAATAATCCAGAAGAAAAAGGCCTCAAAGAGACATTTAGATGTATCACAAAGAAGGACATATGAATGGCCCACAGACACATGCAATATGTAAACATGCAATATGTAGACAGATAAATACAATAGTTATAAACCTCACTGAGATACTCACCTAACTGGCAGTCGTGTTAAAAATGTCTGGCAAACAGGCCCATGAAAAGATGCTCAACGTCGCTCCTCATCAGGGAAATACAAATCAAAACCACACTCAGATATCACCTCACACCAGTCAGAGTGGCCAAAATGAACACATCAGGAGACTATAGATGCTGGAGAGGATGTGGAGAAACGGGAACCCTCTTGCACTGTTGGTGGGAATGCATACTGGTGCAGCCGCTCTGGAAAACAGTGTGGAGGTTCCTCAAAAAATTAAAAATAGACCTACCCTATGACCCAGCAGTAGCACTGCTAGGAATTTACCCAAGGGATACAGGAGTACTGATGCACAGGGACACTTGTACCCCAATGTTTATAGCAGCACTCTCAACAATAGCCAAATTGTGGAAAGAGCCTAAATGTCCATCAACTGATGAATGGATAAAGAAATTGTGGTTTATATACACAATGGAGTACTACGTGGCAATGAGAAAGAATGAAATATGGCCTTTTGTAGCAATGTGGATGGAACTGGAGACTGTGATGCTAAGTGAAATAAGTCAGGCAGAGAAAGACAGATACCATATGTTTTCACTCTTATGTGGATCCCGAGAAACAGAAACCCATGGGGGAGGGGAAGGGGGAAAAAAAAGAGAGAGGTTAGAGTGGGAGAGAGCCAAAGCATAAGAGACTCTTAAAAACTGAGAACAAACTGAGGGTTGATGGGGGGTGGGAGGGAGGGGAGGGTGGGTGACCGGTATTGAGGAGGGCACCTTTTGGGATGAGCACTGGATGTTGTATGGAAACCAATTTGACAATAAACTTCATATATTGAAAAAAAAAATGAAAAAAAAAAAAACAGCCAAAAAAAAAAAATGTCTGGCAATACCAAATGTTTCAAGAGTATGGAACAATGAGAACTCTTACATATTTTTTGCTGAAATATAAATTGATACAATTACTTTAGAAAACAAATCCAGCATTAATGAACACATCTGAAGATATATAAACTGTATGACGCCAAAATTTCACTCCTTGTATATATTCCAAAACAACATTTTCATGTATGCATTGAAAGACTCATAAAAGACTTTATAAAAGCATCGTGTAAAATAAGAAAAATAAACAAACACTGGAAACAGCTGTAATGGATAGATAAACTTATATATATATATATATATATATATATAGAGAGAGAGAGAGAGAGAGAGAGAGAGAGAGAGAGAACACACACACATACACAATGGAGCACTATATAGCATTATGAGTGAACAACACTATATACATTAACATGGATGAAATCTTGAAATAAAATCTTGAACTCCAAAAAATATAAGTCACAAAAGAATATGTAGTTTATGATTTTCTTTATATGAAGTTCAAAAACATGCAAAACAAAGCAATATATTCAGGGGTTATGGTACATTGTATTATTTACTCAAAATATTCACTACCCTATCTTTGTTGTGGATTTCATTTTTTACAACACTGATGTTAGTCAGTCGTGTGACTTACTTTTGAAATTGAATGTGAGTAGAAGTGATGCATGCCACTTCTGAGAGTAAACTTCAAGAATCATCATATGGTTCTGCCATCACCCTCCTCCATCTGCCACAAGCATAGCATGTCCTACATAAGCTCTGTTCTCTTCATCCTGGAAGAGTACACAGGGAATAAAGCTTCAGCCAACACATAGTCAAGGGAGAACTATATAACATGAGTAAGAAATACTTCTTCATTTTTGTAGCATAGAGCTTGTTACCTTACAGTAGATGCTGCCATAACAAAACCCCTAAAATATGTCCCACTAAGTTTGTCACAGAGTAGTGGGTAGCAGGATTAGAGGCTAGAAGGATGGCAACTCATTATGCAGTGGCAAAACATTTAGTGAAACTATAACTACAATAACATAAAACACAGATAATATACTCAATGACTTTGTGACATTAAGCTAAGAGATTTGGAAACAAAATTACTAGCGAATCCTAAGCGCTATTGGCTTCATTTGACATGGTGGTATAGAAAAAGAAATGAGCTCACAAAAGCATTGGCCAATTTGTAAGCAAATATGAAAAGAAACGAAAGAAAGTCAGAAAGCTGGGGATTTAGAGGGTTGGAAGACGCAACTTATTCTCATATCCAAAAGTAAAGCTAAGAATACCTCTGAGTGACAAAAGCTGATTAAAACTTAGATTTGGGGAGTCATAGACCAAATCAAAGGTGCTAGGGGTGCTTTTTGTTGAGCTGATTATAGCAATAGCTGGTAAATCTTTTCAGGTGCACAAATGGCCTAAAAGAGCCTAAGCATATGTCTTCCCCCCACAGAAGTCTGATAAGCTAAACAACAACAAAAAAATCCTCTGTGTAAGTCTACAGAAGAGAAGCATGTCTTGAAAAAAAATTGCCGATGTGGCTGTTGGTATAAAAAGCTGATGAAGTTGTTGAGAGATCCATACTGCCAAAATAGCCATCAGCCTAGATTAAAAAAAAAAACAACAACAACAACAACAAAAAAACAACTGTCTGTTCTAAGAGCAAGAAAATTGTCATCCCCAAGACAACATATTCTCCAGTGCTCTTTTCAGATATGGTCCAGTGAGGATAAGGGACAAGGAAAACCTGCCCAGACAGTAGAGTCAAGAGTTCTCTAGAAGCATGGGCTGGAGAGATAGATACATAAAGAGAAAAGTGACCCTCATCAAGAGGCATTTTTCCCATGATGGTGGAGGGTCTTACAACGATTACTCAGTGCTCAGAATTCTATGTTCGGCAGATAGTTTTAGTTTTATTCATGGGTCTATAAATGAAGAAGAGCTATATCTGGATCTGATGTTAAGGTGATCACAAAATCCTGGATCTATAGTCTGGTGCTGTGATGGGATATATCATTTCCTTGGGGATGGGGAGAGTGTATTATTACATGAAAGAGTAAGATGAATATTTGTGACCAAGACAGCAGATTGCAGTCAATTGTACTATTGTTTTTTACTCTTCACTATAATTTTCTGTAAGGAGGTTATACATCCCTGTCCTTTGCCGTTTCTTGTAGTGTCCCTCCTGTGATACATCCTTCTAACTGATAACAGGTTTAGCCAGTGAAACCATGGAATTGATATGTGTCATTTTCTGGCAGCTCTAAGAGTCATCACACGGTTTTGCCTTTTCTGATTTTCCTTTACAATGACACTGAGATAGGTGCTATTCCTGTAGCCTGAGTCATGAAATGAAGACATGGAACAGAGCCAAAGCTGACTCATAGGCACCCAGCCAACCAGCACCAATGTATACTTGAGCAAAAAATAAATAAATAAATAAACATTTCTTTGTATAAGTTAATACTATAGCATAATTTAGTAAAGTGTTAATTCGGGAATATACATAAGTGAGAAAAAATGAAAAATGAGACAATTTTAAAGACAAAATTTGGGACAATCATTCCCTTTAGTGGGGAGGCGGGAGAATACAAGAAGCACAAGCGTATTTATTTAGGTGGTGGGAATATAGGTGTTTATTATATTATTCTTTCACTTTCCAAATACAGATGGTAGATAGATGGATAGATTGATAGAACATATTATATGGTTCATACATATGTGTGAGCATATAGGCAAAAATATACACACATACATGCCTATGTATGTTTTATATGCAAATATACTCTTATATGTATGTTATAGTCTGTTGTTTATATGAAACATTTTGTAATTATAACTGGGGAAAACTATATTAAACTATTAGATAATAAACTAACACCTGCTTTGACCCATGCTTCTTCCCAAACCACACTAGAATAATAGAACTGTACAAATTTTAAAAATGGCAAAACAACACAAAGACAAGGAAAATGGGAGACGAGAAACAGTGATAATATTTTGACCTAGACAAAAGAAACCTGAAGCTTAGACTAGTAGCCTAAGAAGCCCCATCTCCAAATGATTCATATCAAATTATTCCAGAAAAGTTCATGAACTGTAGGCACAATGTCCTTTGAAAATGGTATTCAGTTAATGCTGAAAACAGGAATTACCTTAAAATCCTATAATTCACAGTTGGACCCCCACTTCTACTCCACCACAAGCAGCTGGGTTACTTCTCATTCTCTACCCTGCAGAAGACTGGAGGTTTAATTTTGAAGACATTGAACTACAAGACATCAGACAAAGCTGATCCAAAAAACATCGTATTAAAAAACCAGGAGATCAAATAATAATTCGCAGCAAAAAATGTTCCTCCACTTTTTACATTTTCAATGCCAGAATGACTCGTAAAGAATTAGCAGTTAATGCTACAAAGAGATTAAAATGATTATTCTTCCAGGGCTGTTACAACTCCTAAAATGTGGATATATGGGGAATCCTGAGTCATTCAAAAAAACAATTTCTTGAGTGGCTACTATATGACAAGAATGACCTAAGCAGAGGAGATATAAGAAAGAAATTGTTCCTTGCGCTCTCAAGTGGTGAGAGTTTGAGGGTGTGAGGAGACATTAAACAAATACTTACACAAGTAATTAATGAATTATAATAATAAAAAGTGCTTCATTGGTGACCATTCTGGTAAATATTTTAACATCAGGAAATAAATACTTAACTGCTGTGATGTGGGTATCAACTAATCAAAATAGACCTAGTGGTAAAAGGTTCCAGTGCCTTGCAGCTAAATAGCATCACTGAATATAGTAATAGCCTCTCATGCAAAGTTTGGTTATTCCACTTTTATTATTATTACTATCAGAAATGAAAGGAATGAAAGGAAATGAAATGACAATGAAAGGAAAACTCTTACGGAGCATAGAGTCATATGATATTATGGTCATACTATGATACTAAAAACAGTTGAACTGTAATATGTCAGGTGACTTGTCATCCTTAAATACAGTTAACTCATCTTTTCCCACACCTATAGGACAAGTGAGGACTAGTAGAAATAATCATCAGGTCCTGATTATTAGATGATCGAAGAATTCCACAATGCTCCTTGCATTTTAAATGATGTTATTTTATTTTAGGAGGTAGGGATCAGAGTCCGCAGTCAGGGAAATGTTGAATTCAGCTTTTTGAGGTGACAGTATTAAGACCTGGAGCCAATACAGAAGTTAGGGGTTTTTTTTCCCTTCCCTTCCCTGTAGCATCTGGGGTCTTAAATTTGGATTATGGAAGTCAGAAAGGGTAGGAGTCTAAAGGTTTTAAAGAAATCACCTACAGAGTGGAGGTTAAAAAAGAGTCCTCTTGATGTGTTTTGAATTCTTCGAGAGTATCTAAGCAGCCTTTTTTCTTTCCTCACTCAGCTCTTTCTGCCTCCCTCATGCTCTTTCTCTCTCCTATCCCCCATTCCAGACTTCAAGGTGACCTCCTCCTCGTGGTGGGTAAATGATAGATGAGAGAGACCACCCGGCTGGGCCTACCACACTGCAAGTGCCACCCCAGGTCTGGTAGGGTTCAGAGAGGCCCCCCCATTTAGAACGCTTTGTATTTTTTGTTACACTGTTCTCCCAGCACTGGATAAAAAACATGGCTTGAACAATAGAGCTGTGTGAGATTTAAAATATCTGAATACATAATAATTTCACCCAGCTTTCAGAAAAAACTAAAAAGTAAATAACAAAAACCACTCCTCAGAATGTGTGAACCTAAATTTTCAGTCACTTTGGAAGCATTTTCTTCTTTTTCTAGTTTTTCATTATCTAGGCCAGTTGGCAATAAAACAGCATTTAATTATACATAAACGTGAGAACTCTGGTGAGAGAATATGGGTTGTGATCTACTCAGAACTAGTTTGAGGCCAGAAATTGTTCATTCTTGATGCCTTCATTCTTATCTGCTTTCCCCCTATTTTGTACTTTTATTTTTCCCCGAAATTTTTCTTTCTTGACTTTTTTTTTTTTGGTATATGGCCTTCATTTTCTGTTTCCTTTCATTATTTTCTCTTTTAAAAGTCCCACCTTTACTAAAGTAAAAGCAGTTTCCTTGCAGGAAAAAAAAGAAAGAAAGAAAGAAAACTATTTTGTGCAGGAAATAATTACTCAAAATTGGCAGGATTTTTTTGAGTTGTTTTTTTTTTTTTTCAGCAATGTAAATTGTAGTCACATTAATGAGATCACATTTTATAGTGAAAGGTACTTTCAGGAAAGGTATGATAAAAACATGCTCCATTTAAACTTGAAGCTTCTCCTGGAAATGCATTATGGACTTCATTTGAATAAGATTTATCCTGTGAATCTGTTGCTTCTTACGGATTTTGAGGAAGTACCCGGTTCTTCCTGTCAGTGGCAGGCAGCATCTTTTTAATTTTTTTCCCCCAATAATATTGCAGTACTCCAGTACTCATTTTAAAGATAGATGGATTTTTTTTCTCTCATAAAGAAGAACATTGTGGGGGAAAAAACGCTGGATGTGATTTCAAAAAATGTCAAAATATGTCAAACGCAGATACCACTCAAGGGTTTCATTAACTGAAGCTTTGGTGATAAGTGTCATCTTGTCAAAGACCCACCCATCTCTTCCAATACATTACCAAATGTACTAATTTCCTTGCCGAGCTTGATGTTTATTGTATAGCTGAAATTGAAAATGGTCGGTAATGGAGTGAGCTTCAATCCAAGACCAATTCTGAATCTAAATTACTTGCTTCTTTCAATAGCATCGACAGAGGAGAGCTTTATGCACCTTGTACCTAATCAACCCTTACTGTGACCCTAAATTCAGCAGTCTTCAGAGATTAATAATAAAATCCTCAGTTCAAACAATTATTTGCCCTGAACAAGTTGCCCATTTCTTATGCTGGGAATGAAAGAATGTGACATTATTTTTTAAAAGCTCTGCATGTTGTGGCCCACCATTTATTTTTGATCTCTGACCCCCCCGTTGCAGCCTGATTGCAAATCCCACATGCTTACTTGAATATTTTTGGGGGGTGGGGAGGGGGGAGTTGTGAGGAGATTTCTTTGTTAGCATTTTAATATGCCTGTTCTCATTCCATATCCCCTTATAGTTCTGTTTTTCACAAAATAAATGAGATATATTTTATCAATATATATTTCTAAAGTTTTTAATATACAGCTATTGATCTTGGAAAGCATGACCTAATTCTGGCTTTGTACAAAACTACTCTGAGTCTCTAGAAGATAAACTCTCTGGAAAAATCAACTATATCTCTACTTTCTCAAAGAATAAGGTTCAGAGAGTGTCTTATAGAGACTCACACCCTAAGTAATCTTTTAATCAGTTATTTTTCTTCCTCAGTTCTGCTTGGCAATGTAGATGATAGCCCTTGAGTGAGATTAGCTGAGCCATATCAAATTCTTTTACTCATATTTACAATGAAAAATATTTTGTTACATTCAGTGCCAGAGGTGTTTTTTTGTTTGTTTGTTTGGCTTTTTTTTTTTTCCTCTGTGTCTCAACTTCCTTATGTCCAATTAGTATTCATTAGTGTGGTTATGATGATAGAAAAGCTTAATCCTTGCTCTTCATAACATTAGGGAGTTGGGGGAAAGTTCTGAAACAGAACAGTAAAGGAAATATTTGGACACCCTAAATGGCTCCTTTGATTCATCATCGAGAGTCAGTCTTCTGTCTAGGAGCCTGCTAGTGGAGGGAAGAGACCCATAGTGCATCGCTGTCCTAGAAATTCTGCCTGACATTTGACATTGTCAACATTTCCTCTGGCTGTCTGCTTTTGGAGGAAAACTCTCCCTAAGGACTGCCCTGCTTGACAATATGAGTGTCTCCAGAAGATTCTCCTGTCTTTTGAATGCATTTTTTATGCCCAACAGCAATAATGGCCATCTAAGTATTGATTATATATTATGTCTGCTGAGGTGGCAAGTACATTATTGTTGCAAAAGGCTGAGAGGTTGAGAAACTAGGTTATCTATAAACTCTCTCGCCATTGAGTATTTCTTCTAGTGAGGGTCAACATACAAAGCTATCTTTGGACTTTATTTTACCTTATTCTGTGATTCCAATTGATGGTTAATGCAATGAGATGGCCAACATATTCCAAGTTCTTTGAAAACACACTCATGTTTACCATGGAAAGGACATAAATTTGTTCATCACCACAAGGGGACAGTAGTCTTATGGAGGTCTGATACATGAAGAAGGCTAGGAATTACCCAGGGTGGTGCCCTACCAGGGCACCCAGATGCTAATTAGCAGCAGTGAATTGGTTAAGTAGACTTTGAAAGGCAGTCAGGACATAATCTAATACTTTCTCTTTCATCCAAAAAAATACAATAGATGGTATATAGTAAGTCTGCTGTGTATAGTAACAGCAATAAGGACACTGAGCTTTTATTATAAACTGAATTACATCCCCTGTGTGGGGACACTAGAGAGCCTATCGTATAGTAAGAATTCAGCTGAGATCACAAGCTTGCCTCACCTAAACCTTCTGTGATGTGATGAGAATGACTTTTGGTTACCGTACATCAAAGAGGGTCTAGCAGGCTAAACAGTGATTGATCCATTCTCCTCTTTCAAGTCCTCTCTTCAAAAATAGCTTTAAAGCAATCATCTAATAAGTGTCAGAATAGAAGATAGAAAATGTTAGTACAAGTGCTAGGCATATGTCTACACTAGCTAAATTTTCTGCAAGATGTTCAATGACTGAATAAGGTTTGCGGAGTAAATGCTATCATCTTGTAAGAGGCAAGAAGCACTAAATGGGCTGCCATTGACATGGAAACAATGCTGAGATTTAAAGTGATTTAAGGCAAAATACTGTGATTTGCTCTACTAGCAGAGAATTCTGTTAAGAAAATTTGGGAATAATTTTATTTATATACAAAATCTGGTATAGGACTTGCATATGTACACAAAGGAAATAGTATTTTCGTAATATTCTTTCACAGATGAATATTGTGAAAGCTGAGTTAAGGGGACCAAACATGTGACTGACCCAATGTGATGGTCATTAGAGCTATTCACAAATATTTTGATTCCCTTCTTCCTTGCTTCCGAAGTCAGATCTGGCCATATGATTTGCTTTGAATGAAATGTGAGACTAGGTGAGTTATGTCATATCTGGATGGAACTCTAAGAGCTAGTGGAAGATTTGTTACATCCTTGTCTCCTTGTCTTGATGACTGTGGAAGCTTGAGTCAAGATGAAGCCTCCTGGATTCCTGAATCATTATTATGAGCAGATCTTGCTGCTAATCTGCACTGGACATGCAGGATGAGCAAGAAATAAACCTGCATTATGTTGAGCCACTGAGATTTTGGAGCTGTTTGTTACGACACCATAACCCAGCCTATCCAGACAAACACATCACAGTATTAAGTGACACTAAGTAACTTAATACTTCTATTAGGTCTGAGTAATGTAAAATGGCATATAGTAAGTTATCATTGTGGATCATATGCCTTCATTTATATGGGCCAACAAGTATGTATTAAGAATATACTATGTGCCAGACAGAGTACGTGGAAATAACAAATAATTGGTGAATGTGGTTTGATGTGTCACCCTTTGTTACCTCTTTGCTAAATCCCTGAAGAGGATTACTGGTGTCTTGACTTTTTTTTTTTTTTAAATGAATGGCATTGTTTCAGAGGACAGTGTATTGGAGGAGAAAATGGGTTTATTTCAGAAAATCCTGAGATTTCTTATATTGGCTAAATATTTCTAATTCTTAACCCCTACAGTTCCGCCATTCCCTAACCACATCGGGCACTTCCCAGGTTTGCAATCTTGTTCAGGCTATGTTCTGCCTTGAAGGTTCTTCTTAGCCCCTTCTCATCTTTCAGAGACCAGCTGAAATGTCTTTTCTTTCATGAAACTTTGTTTGCTCTGTCTCCCCACAGCATCAGGTACAGACCTCTACTTAGCACTTATTTCAGTCCACTTTACATTATGATTATTGTTTACATGATAGAACTTCCTGCTATAAGACTCGATCCCCCCACCCATAAAGGCTGTACATTCATTGTAAGTAAAAGCTTTTGTTTTTTTCCTGCTTTACATATCTCCAATCTGATGCCCCTCCTTACAGCTCAATACATGTTAATTGATATTTGAATTGATTTGAGAGATTTGTTTGGGTGTGATCATGGATTTCTTAAAACAGATTGCAATTGCCCCAGCTCGGAATATTGAAGAAACAAAGAAACCCTTTCAGCTCTAAGAAGGGCGGTTGTAAAGCTGATACTTTTGGCTACTCTTGGGGGAATTAGTTCTCTTTTGGCTAAGAACCAAAGCCTGCCTCCTGAACACCCATCACACTTAGCTAATTTCCATTCTCTCCAGGGACCAAGACAGAAAGACAAAAGAGGAAGGAAGTAGGCATTTCATAAGAAATGAAACCCACCCACAAAGAGCCAGTTGAAAGGGAGAAATGAGGAGGGTAGGAGGGAGTTGGTGTTAAAAAAAAAAAAAAAAAGAAAAGAAAAGAAAAGAAAAGAAAAGAAAAAAAATGTATGCAGAATTTAAATTGCATTTCATTATCCATCTTCTCTGCATCATACCAATAACTCTCTTGATTTGCTATCTCTTCCCAGGGTGAGTCCTGGCTGCTCAAAGCTTGTTGCTACTGGAGCAGTGATCAGAAACTCTCAGTGTTTATGCCAAAGATGCCAAGTCACGGTGTTCAGTCCTTCTCTCTCCCCTTCGCATTTTCCCTTCTTCACTTGGACCCCAGCATCTACCAGTCAGGACACCTGCCCTTCCCTGAAAGTTTAAACCATGAGTAATAAATACGAGAAAGAAGCATGTAGTTTTCCTCTCATGGTTTGTCAGCCACTTTAACTTTTCACCATTCAGTATATTTCTTGCCTGTCATTCTGCAGCAAGATTGAGAAAACCAATGACTTTGGCTTCAAAGAGGTGGAGGATTGAATCCTAGTTCTCCCACAAACTTGCCTTAAATACCTCAGAATGCTACTCAACCATTTGCCTGTTGTCTTAATCTTGTGAAACAGACTTACGTATGACTGTGTAAAGTGATTGTGGTAAGGATAGGAGATAGGGTTGTAAAGTCACATAGCTGGTGCTCAGTAAATCTTACTATTGTTATTATGAATAAATATTTTTCAACTATTTTTCTTCTTCTTTGTGAAGTTTCCACCATAATGATCTTGGTTGTGTCCTAATGATCTCATGTCTAATATGCTGTTTCTTCTAAGTCATCTTTCTAAACATAGATTTCAGAGCGTGGTACCTTCACAAGACCCATTCTATACCTCCAAAACTATTAAAAACTTTCCAGTCATTCTTTGGGGTGTATATAAAACCTTTAACCCAGTTTATCTCATGAAGGCTGCAGCAATCTGGTATCTGTATCTAGTCTCATTGCCCATTGTTCTCCTAATTTTAACTGTGAGGAACTGTTTCTCTAAGGAATTCCAAAGAGTCACAGCTCTCAAGGTCCATGTAATAGATCTCCTATGTTGAGACTGGGTTTGGCCTGTGACTTGCATTGAGCACTAGGAAGTCAACACCTGTGACCGAAGCAGAAGCTTGTTAAGTATTTATACACTGGGGCTCTCCCTCTTGAAACTCCGCTGGTATCATGTGAAAAAGTGCAGTCTGGTCCGGCCCTTTAAGTATGAGCGACTTCATGGAGAGGGTTGCCAAGCTATCTTGGATATCCCAGCTGAGTCTAACCCAAGCCAATGCAGCTACGTGAGTGTACTCAGCCAAAGCTAGCAGAAAAACCATCCATCCAATGCATACAATTATGAGAAATATTAAGGCATTGTTGTTTGAAGCCGTGTTCCAGAGTAGTTTGTTATACAGCAATAGATAACTAATACAGTGCCTTTTTTCTCCAAAATAATGAGCAACTACAGTTTTATGAAAACATCACTTTTTGTCACACATCACATTGGTTTGCAAATGCTATTTCTTGTGCTGGTAATGCCCTTCACCCTTGTCTGTTACTCTTTGTATCCCAGCATATGCAGTGGAGGCTGGCATATACTAAGTGTTCAATAAAGACTGAATAAATACACTTAAAATGTCAAAATATGCCACAAAGCCTTCAAAGGTGTACACTGTGTCCCCCATTGTTCAGATTGGAATTTTAGATAGAAACGTATCCATGTTGCTACTTTTATGAAAGAAAATAATGGTTTACATGCAGCTACATATTCACAGTCAAAGATACTACAGAAAATGTCTTGGCTTGAAAAGAGATTTAGGTTTTATTAAAAATAAAACAAGTTCTTTCACTACTTAGTTAGCAACTTAAAAATTATAATATCCAGAGCTAGCAAAGGTATACAATAGTCCTCATACATTATTGGTACCAGGGAAAATCAAGGTGAAATTTGGGAGATGAATTCTGGTACATGTATTAAGAGCCATAAAAAATACAGGTTTTCTTTGATCCAGTAATTCCATTTCTGGCAGTCTAACTCATGGAAGTACTCCAGAATACAGAAAAATAGGTATGAGAACATTGGGTATGGCATGATTTGTTTTGGAAAGTATAAATAAGTTAGATTCCCATCAGGAGGAACTTGGCTCAATCAGTTTGGGTGCATCCATTTAGTGAAATGTCATGGGCCATTTAATAGCTATGAAGTCCATCATGGAAAATACAAAAGAGGAAATATTAAAAGGAAAAAATAAGAATGCATAACTGACAACAATATAAAAATATAAATGTAAAAAGAATTATAAGGAATTATAGGTAATTTTCTCTCTTTCTCCCCCAGATTTTATGTAATCCTTTAGTATTATTTTGATAATTTAAATAGAATTTTTAGAAGACCAAATGAAACACAACATATAATACTATATAAAAATATATAGTATTATAAGAACAATTTGGTGCTAACTTTTTTTTTTTAAGCAATTTTTTTTTTTTAACGTTTATTTATTTTTGAGACAGAGAGAGACAGAGCACGAATGGGGGAGGGTCAGAGAGAGAGGGAGACACAGAATCTGAAACAGGCTCCAGGCTCTGAGCAGTCAGCACAGAACCCGACGCGGGACTCGAACTCACATACCGCGAGATCGTGACCTGAGCCGAAGTCGGACGCTTAACCGACTGAGCCACCCAGGCGCCCCGGTGCTAACTTTTAATATAACTCTCTACCTGAGTCTGACCCCTTGTAATAATTGCTGTTACATTACAGAATCCAGGGATCATGGTGTTTCACCATCTGGTTTATACCATCTCTTTAATCAATATTTATGAATATACTTTTCAGGGGTTTTATGAATCATTGTACCTTATAGAAGGTTTTTTTCTGTTTGTTTTTAAATTATTTTGTGAACATCACTGGTACTCAAGCATTTTGTGAACATTATTAATACCTGCTGCCTTTTATATGGAGCAGTTTATATTGAGAAGGATCCCTCATGATGGTGGTGAAACTCTATGCCAGGATGGATTTACATATTCCATTTAAAAACCTGCAGCTTGGAGAGAGATTTCATCCCAGTCCCAGACACATGCCCAAAGAAAATCACTGGAGCAAGACTCATGATAAGTTCCCAATGACTTCAGCTCTTCCTGCAGATTGGAAGGCCTCCAAAATTTCTATCTTAGCCACCATGACTTTCACAAGGTCCAGTCACACACTTCCAGATATATTTCTACTGGGATGATCTGTTTTCATTAAAATTCAATACACCTAAAATGGCCCCAACTGATTATTCTCCTGACTTTCATGTTTCTCACATCAGTATCCACTTTCTAAGTCACTTAAACCCCCCCAAATCAGAACATTAATGATATTCTTCCTCCTTCATACAGATACGAGTTCAACAAGCCCTGTCTGTTTTGGTAATGCTAAAATTATTGCTTTTCCCCACCTCCATGCTTATTTAGGTTTTACCACTATTTCAGAAGTCTTCAAATTAATCTCTGCCTCTTCTCTTCTTCCTTGACCAATCCCACTGTTATATGAATATGTCTAGAGTGGTCATGCAACATTCTGGGACACTAAAAAATTTCAGCACATTCCTTATTACCAACTTGGGTTAAATCACCTATAGCATTCAAAGCTGCTTATCATTTAGAACCAATCTACTTTTCTAGCTTCATTCTCTCACAGCTGCCACATTATACAACTCTGAGGGCACCATTTACATTACAGAATACACCTGCTCACTATACCTCTAATAGGTGTAACCATACAACTCAGTATGAAGGGTGCTCTCTGGAGTTGTGCAACATGGAGCTCAGTAACATGGCTCTCTTCCATTCCGGCCAGACAAACCCCATTCTGTGAAAGGGCCCTTTCAGCCTCTGCATGTTTGGATTCTCTCTGCCTAGCAAGCCTTGCCCCGTCATTAATATCCCTTCTCTTGGAAACCTTGCCTGGTTTCCCCAACCCTTTCCCTGTCTTCTGGCATCACTCTAATTATATTTGTTAAGTTCATGTGTTGAGGTAGGTGGGAATTGGACCAAAGTAATTTTTAATCCCTCCTCATTTCAGCACTATCTTTTCTCCACACCTTGGGCAAGTTACTTTACTTCTCTGAGCCTCATCTTCCTGTAAAATGGAGGTAATATCACCCACCCATTCCCATAGAGCATCTGGAAGATTAAATGAGATCACAAATGTGACATAACACACTTGGCATAGTTCCTAGCACATCGTGAATGGTCCACATACATTATTTGTAGTGGTGGAAGTGGCAGCCGCTGCTCGAGTAATGGTCATGGTTTCTATTTATTTTCCTAGCTGGGAAAGGGAGGCCCATGGAGACTGTGCCACTTACAAGCTGTGAAGCCCAGAAAAAGTTCTCCTTACCTTTTGGAATCTTGTTTTCCTTTCCCAATGAAATGATCAAATGATGCAATGAGTAAGAAAATACTTGGTAGACTAGGCAGGTTGTATAAGTGCAGGGTGGCAACATCAGCGTAAGCACCTGGGTGGCAGAGTGTTCTTTTATCCCTTATTCCCCTCTGGGCCTTGCACCACCATGTGGATAAGCATGCTCAGTCTACTCCTATACGACCTACTGAATGTTTGAGCAGAACTTTGTATATGAGTCCAAAGAGTTATGGAACATAGTCGTTATTTGCTTTTAGAGTTTGAAGAGATTTTAGAGGTTGTTTGCCTCAGTACCCCATCTCACTGTACCTACCGTCATGTCCAGGGTCATAAAGAGATTTAGTAGCTGAACTCAGATCTGTATCCAATTTCTCAGGGTCTTCTTCCCATTATTCTTTGCTGACTCCCTATATTAAGCTCTCATATATGAAAAAAGTCTACATTTAAATGTTATTCATTTTTATATTAATCAGAAACTTAGCAACCTAGTTAAGGACTTGATGGAAAGTTTTCTTAAAGACAGTAGAAGAACTACAAACAATAGTGCTGGAATTTCACACCATTTTTCTGTTAAATATTTTCTTTCATCTGCAAGGAAGAGCACTTACTGTAGGTTTGAGCCTGCATCCTCTTGAGAAGAGGAGGATGTGCATAGTGACTGATGTAGGGCAAGCAAATGGGGTCAACACCTAGGACTGGAGTAGAGAGAAGAAGAGGTGGAGGCAGGCATCCTCAAGCTGAGAGGGTTTTCTTTTTTCCACTTCTTTGTTTTAAAAAGTTTATTTATTATTTCGAGAGAGAGAAAGAGCAGAGTGAGGGGCAGACAGAGAGAAAGCAAGAACCCCAAGCAGGCTCCATACTGTCAAAGCAGAGCCTGATGCATAACTCCATCTCATGAACCGTGAGGTCATCACCTGAGCTGAAATCAAGAGTCAGACGTTTAACCTACTGAGTCACCCAGGCGCTCCTTTTTTCACTTCTTTAATGCCACTCCTGCTGTTACCATACTGGTTGTATCTTCATCCTCCTTTCCCCGACACAACTCTGTTAGAGCACTTGAATGTACCATTGCCACTAACACTACTCAGATGCTGGGAGTTCCTTGAGGTGAAGGAACTTGTCATTTACATTCTTTGAATCTTCCTTAACACCCAGTAATTTATTATAGAGGCTTTATGATAATGGATGAATGGATGGATGGTAGGATAAAAAAAAGGGAATAAATAGTGATAGAAGGCCAGACGGAATGAGGAAGAAAAGCAAGCCAACTTACTCCTTTGCTACCAAGCTTTAAGCACATTTTAGAGTAAGTTTTCAGAGATAGCTTGAGTTCATTTTGTTTTAGCATCCCTTAATCCAAAGATTACCAACTGGTGCCCTCTGGGCTAAATTCAATCCAGGCATCTATTTTGTACCCTTCCCATATTGGCCCTCCAATAGAAATAAAGAAATAAAGAAATCCATATTGTAGTGAATTCTTTGCCAATGTTTAAAATTGGGAATGTCATATTTTAAAAGAATCCAGGTTTTTCTGGAAAACTCAGCAACAGTGGTCTTATACTTACATCCCCTTTGGACAGGGCAGACACTGTCCTATGTGCCAAAGTAGTAGTCACTGACATGGATAATAGTCAATTGTCATTTATCATTCATGTTCAAATTTTTAAAAACTCTGACTCCTACTTCTTGCTTATTTTATATGCTTGGTCCCATTAGACTTTAGAGTTCACCACTCTGGCTTGCTTCACCTGGTATCACAACCTCTACCCCACACTAAAGGAGAGAAAAAGATTGAAGAAGAGAAATTTTGCGAAAGTAATATAGTAACAGTACTCACTCAGCTTCTTCCATGTGTCTGGACTGTACTACTTTCCATATCCTAACAGTGTACTCTGTGGATCAGCAACTAGTCTTATCACCATTTTATAGTTGAGGAAACTGTGGTTTAGATATTAGGTAAGTCGTCTGAGGTTACAATTCACAAGTATTTATAATCCAGATATTTCTGCCTCCAAAGCCTATCGTTCGAACCATTACACTGCCTTTGTACTCTTTCTTAACATATAAATGATGAAATCAGCACTATAATATACTTTCTTCATCTCTTAGAAAAAGCAAATAAATATTGATTAACTGCACTCAAGCAATTTTAAATTAGGCAGTCAATTTTGAAGTGCTCCAAATCGTGCCTATTTGTGTTCATGCGGTGGTGGGCTGGCATTAATAACATGCCTGGATAAATTCCCTCAGCATTTGGTAGTTTGAAACATCCAAAATACAGGTGGGAAGATGTGTATAGCAAAGAAGTACCAGAAAATCTCTTTCTTTTCTTTTCAATTGAACTTATTGTGACACGTAGGGAATTCATTCTGAAAGATGGTGGGTTTCTTAAATGGTGGCTAATTCTGATGCATCTGCAAACACTTGACTCTTTGGGTACCCGAGCTCCTTCTGCAGTCATGTGTGCAGAAGGGGACGTTATCATGGAATCAGAGGCAACCCAGACTCACTGTCATACTCTCCTGCCTCCTTGCAGCATGGGAAGGCTTCTTTGCAGTCTCTTTTTAGTTAATAGCTCCTATGTCTTCATTAAATACATTGCTCTGGTTCAGTTTTTTCCTGGTAACATTTCATTTTTTTCTTTTAATTGTGCCCTGTGAAATTTTTTGAGAAATTCTTATTTAAAACAAATGCCTACTCCTACCCCCCACCATTATTATGCAGCATTATAATAACATCTTATTGGCTGTTCCACACTGTGCGGAAGGCACACGAGACCTTGTCTAACTGTTTATACCAAGGACTATGCAAGCAAAAACCCTAAGTTCATGTAGTGAACCTGCAGTAGGGTGGAAAGTTGCTTCATTCAAGGGATAGCCAAGGCTATTAGAAGGATTGCTGCTTTGTTTTTATGTGAATGCCTTGCAAGAATACGTGCCCACAGCTAAAACAAACAAAAAAATTGTTAAACCTATTTGTCGCCCATTTCATGATCGTAAACCTTCTAGGGAGTCATAACCTAAGCAGCAGGTTGGCCAAATGGGAACAAATGATCAGTTAAATGTAACTGGAGACAGTCTCACAGGTTTTAAATTGTTTTTCTCCTAGTAGGAAGAGTGTGTTCTGATGTTTAATATAGATGTTTGGATTTGATCAGGAATTGCATTCCTGACAACATCCTGGAATACACTGTACATTAGAATTTCAGAATACATATTAATGTCTTCATAAGTGTTCAGTTCACTGGTTTATGCCCTTTTCATTTGACAGCTGCCACAAGAAGCTCCTTTCTGTGGCAGCTCTCAAGTAATGTGATTTCTGGGGTGCTGAAATCCTTTCTCAAATCCCCACCTAAGAATATGATCCCCACAAATCTTTCCCCTGGGCTAGGAATTCCCACCATTAGTTACTGCTCTGTCAGTAGAGACCGCTGTCCCTGGGAAATGGGGCCCATTAAGATCTATTAGATCTGCCGCTGTAAAACTGATACATTTATTTCTCTGGACTTATAAATTTTCCCCCCTCTGTACCTAGGCAGGGGACATTTGGAATGTTCTCATACATTTTTGTGCCATATCCAGTTGCTTCTCAAAAATCAAAGAATATGGCTCAAATGTTACATCTGCCATAAAAATCATCCCTGACTGCTCCAGCCCAAAACACTGTCTACCACATTAACACTGTGCATATTTATGCCTTCACTAATTCATCATTAAGTGAAGAATAGGGTGTTAGAAAAATATTGAAAACAGAGAAATAAACATGCGGGTTTGCCTTTGGGTCATTTCCCTCAGGGCAACTTTTCTCTAAGTAATAAGTGACCCAGAGGATAAATGCAATGACTTTAGATGACGCGTGGATTCTTTATTAATTTCAACTATTACTTATTTAGTTTACATTTATTGTCTAACTACATTTGCTACCTAAATGATCCTGGTTTTTTTAAAGCATGGAAGTGATACAAAGGTTTTTTCTTCTTTTCTTTTTTTCCAAAGGTTTTTAAAAAATAAATATATTTGACTAAAATAGAAGCACATAAAGTTAATGGGAAACATTTAAATTATAATATAGGCAATACAAAGATATAGCGAAAACAAACAAAAAAACTGTGAGGTAGATACTCAGCATTTATAGACATCAGGAGAATCATTAAGGGAATATGTGAAAACTAGAATTTAGAAAGTTGTTTTAGGAAAAACAGACCTGGAAATAAACAATTGGTAAATGCAACTTGGTTAGGGCTGTGATAGGGTTATAATAATACATCTTTAGGATCCCACCCAAGCTATCAGCTGCCAGGGATGGAGCATCAGAGACAAACTGGCTTGTGTACTGCATATTTGATCCCCCATATCTGACCATGTCTGAGTGTATATCTCATCTCCTTAGAAACTACCTGAGCCTTGGCCCAAGAGGGAAGGATTCCCTATGCCTTATCATCCCTCCACACAGTAGTGCGTGCATGTGAACTAATTGTTGTTCCTCAAGCTGATATCTAAGGAAATGCATTGTTTTTCATGGATCTAGCAGATAAAATAGAAATGGATGTACATTTTAGACTTGACATCTTACCACCTTCCAGATTTATAATCTTAGTATCTTTCAATTAGTAATAAAAATTCCCTCATATATATATATATATATATATATATATATATATATATATATTTTTTTTTTTTTTACAGTGTCCTGATAAATGAGCTAAAGCTCTTGGGAAATACCTTACCAAAAAAGATTGTGTTTCAAAGAATAACCAAGATCCAGCTAAATAGGACTCTGTAGATTGAGGAGAAGGGAGCTAGTTATAAATCCTGGAAACTCGGAATTTACAAGATTCTACCTAAGATCTCTGTAAAACATCTGTCATGAAGATCTGAGTAACTTCACGGCTTGATACAGGCAGGGCACACACGTTTCCTCTCCAACTTCACTTTCTTTTCTGTCCTCTGGAGTCTCCATGTAAGGCAGATCCCCTAGGAAATAGCCTAACTCTGAGAAGAACCCAGGTTTGAGTGTCAGACATCTCCTGGGTTGGAATCGTAGTTCTGCTGCTATGAGCTGTATGACCTTGAGCATGTTACTTAACTTCTCTATGTTTCCTCATCAGTAAAATGAGATTCATAGCACCGTATCTTTACAAGGTTTGTTACAAAGTTTTGAGATAAGGAATGTAAAACACTTGGGATATATGGTGGGATTCATTTTATGATTATTATTGTATAAAAGAAAGTTTTTCTGGAAACAGTGTTATTTTGACAATATGGGGTGGATTACTCTTAATATCCAAAATTTAAGATGAGCCTGGAAGTAAGAAAGAAAGAGAAATACATAATGCATATAGGTTCTCGCACATCAGCTGAGATCTTGCTAGAAATGCAGAATCTCAGGCTCCAACCCAGGCCTACTGACTCAGAATCTGCATTTTAAAATGATCATCAGGTGAGGCCGGTGCATCTTAGGATGGGATAAACACTGGTGAGTAGTATTTCCTCTTCCTCTGTTTTTTAATCCTGGACAAGAGGAACTTGTCAGGCAAACTTCATTTCTTGAAGCAGCTCAAAAATAATGAAAAACAACAAAAAGAGTACCTACCATGCACTCTTTGAAGCACGTGGCATGCATTAATTTGTTTAACCCCCACAGCAGCACAATGAAATGCGTACTGTTATCATTCCCATTTTACAACTGAGGAAACTGAGGCACAGAGAGGTTAAGTCACTTAACAGGAGCTATACAGCTAGTAAGTGCAGGTTCTGGGATTGCAACCCAGGAATTATGGCTGTAGAGTCTTTGCTCTTAACTACCATGGATTCCAGCTTCTTCTTTCTACTACTTCTCTAAATCGTGGTTGAACTAAAATATGTGATCCAAACACGGATGCACCTGCATCTTCCCTCCAGGCAAATATTTTGCCCCCAAACTCCCTGGTTTCATCTAGAAGTGAATCTAGAAGTAAAGGTTCACAAGACTTAATCTTCCCCAACTGCCTCTGTCAGTGTTTAGAGCTGCATTTCTTCTTCCTAGACTTAGTAGGAGCTTCCTCGGCTGACTTGCTGTCATGATATTTCTCCCACTCCAGGCTGTTCAAATTCTATAGCCAGAATTATCTGGTAGCTCTGATCACCTGTTCCCATTTCAAAACTTCAAAAGCTTCCCTATTTGATTATAATGCACCTGCCTCTACTTGAGATTCCAGTTTCCTCCTAGATCTTGCCTCAAGCCTGCCTTTTCAAAACTGTTTTCAACCATCTGCCCCAAAACATGCACACTCACAGAGTGCCCCAGCTGCATGCTCACTTTCATGGGCCACGCTTTTATCTCTCTCTAGAATGCCATTTTCCATATTCCGTCATCCTGAGCCATACTCAGGCTCCTCACAGATACTACATTTTCAAGAGACTTCTACATGTGCAGAGCCAAGATTCATCTTTCTCTCCCCCTTTCTTGTCCAATTCTGTGACTCTCTCACAGAAATATCTTGTATTAATATGGGACATGTGCCCTGTACTAGGCTAGTTAAATGTTCTCTAAGTAAAAATATTGACCATAGGTAATGAATGCTACTCAATCTACTGTCAAACTTGACTTCCTGAAGCATATTTATCCAGTTCTCTCTACAAAGTATCTGGCATTTAAGTAATTGCATAATAGTCCATTAGGAAAGGTGGTAGGAGAAGTCCCCCTTCACCCTGGAGCAGATTGCTCTAAGAAATCTTATTCATTCATTGATTTTCAACACACGTGAAAAGCAATGAATCTTGCATGAAGACCAGTAAATAGCTTCATTGCTATCCCACTCCACTCACCTGTTCTCCCTTTATACCTAAGTGTATTTTCTACATGCATACATATATTTTTAGACATATGTGTAAAAAATAGTTTGAGCTGAAGCCACTGTCCAAAAGAATTCATTTTCTAAAAATGTACATACCCTTTGATATGACACCTTACTTCTAGAAATCCCAAGAAATTGCTGTGAATACATGCAACGATTATGCTACGAGGATGTTCACTGCAGGGTGGTTTATGATAGCAAAAATTCAAAATAACTTAAATGTCCAAATTGATAGTGATTAAATAAATCATACTGCATCAAACTAGTGGCATTCCATAGGTAAAATGGTATTGAAAATGTTTGTGGAAATAGGTTCACAATATATTTTTAATTGAACAAAACTACGAAAGAATAGAGAACCCAGAAATAGACCCATATAAATATGTCCAACTGACTTTTGACAAATGTGCAAAAGCTATTCAATGGAGGAAGAGTAGTCTTTTTAACAAATGATGCTGGGGTAACTGAATATATCCAGGCAAAAATAAAATAAAATAGATAAATCTTGACATAAACCTTATACTTCATAAAGTATTTAATAATGGATGATAGATTTAAATGTCAAATGTAAAACTAGAAAATATGTAGAAGAAAACATAGGATAAAATCTTTGGGACCTAGGGATAGGCAAAGAGTTCTTATATATGAAACTGTAAGAATGGTCCATAAAAGAAAAAAAATTGACAATGATAATGTAGACTGTCAAAATTAAACACTTCTGCACAAAAGGCCTTACAAGGGAATGAAAAGACAACCTATAAGCTGGGAGAAAGTATTTGCAAACTACATATCTAACAAGGACCTATATTTAGTCCTTGAGAATGAAGAATTCTCAAAGCTCAGCAGGAAACAAAGAATAAAAAAACAAAAATCCAGTTGGAAAATGGGCAAAAGACATGAATAAACATTTCATCAAAGAGGATATATAAATGGCAAATAAACATATGAAAAGATGTTCAACATCATTAGCCATTAAGGAAATGCAAATTAAAACCACAATGAGATGTTACTTCGCATCTATCAGAATGGATAAGTAAAAACTGATGATAATACCAAATGCTGGTGAGGACTTGAAGAAACTGGAGCACTCATTGCTGGCTGGAATTTAAAACGGTACAGTCATTCTGAAAATTAGTTTGGAATTTCTAACAACAATAACAAATAAAACAAAACCTAAATATGCATTTAGTGTACAAACCAGCACTCATATTTTTGGGCATTTACTACCGAGAAATGAAAACTTATGTCCACACAAAAACCTATACATAATTGCTCATAGCAGCTTTATTTGTAATAGTAAAAACTGGCAATGGCCCGAATATCCTTCAGTGGATGAATGATTAACTGTGGTACATTCATATGGGAATACTACTCAGCAATATAAAGGGATAAACTATTGATGTGTGTAACAATTTGGATGAATCTCATGGGAATTCTGTTGAATGAGGAAAGCCAATCTCAAAAGGTTACACATGCATGATTCCATTTATATACATTTGCACAATGACAAAATTATAGAGATGGAGAAGAGATTAATGGCGGCCAGGGGTTAGAGATGGGTGGAAGAGGGAAAGGGGAGGGGTGTGACTGTAAAGGGGTAATGCAGGGATCTGGGTGGTGATGGAGTAGTTCTGGATCTTGATTGTGGTGTTGATTCTATGAATCTACATGTGTGCTATGATTTAAAAAAAATTTTTTTTAATGTTTATTCATTTCTGAGAGACAGAGGCAGAGCATGAGCTGGGAAGGGGCAGAGAAAGGGAGACACAGAATATGAAACAGGCTCCACGCTCTGAGCAGTCCTGACGTGGGACTCGAACTCATGGGTTGTGAGATCATGACCTGAGCTGAAGTTGGATGCTCAACCTACTGAGCCACCCAGGTGCCCCTACATGTGTGCTATAATTACACAGAACTACACACAGATACAAACTCATGCACGCATATGAGTACATGTAAAACTGGTGAAATTGAATGAAGTCTGTGGATTGTACCAATATGAGTTTCCTGGTTTTGATACCGTACTTCAGTTATCTAAGATGTTACCATTGGGGAGAACTGAGTGAAAGGTACACAGGTATTCTGTGTACTACTTTTGTAATGCCCTATGAATCTACACTTATTTTAAAATAAAAACTAAAAAGAAAAGAACTATTTTGCTACATGTGATAACTTGGATGGATTTCAAGGACATTATACTAAATGAGAAAAATCACATCTCAAACAGTTACATAGTGTATAATTCCTTTTATACAAGATTGTGTATTGATGGTTGATGAAAATCTTACTGCAGGCTTTCAAGAACTTAACCCTGAATTTCCTCTAGAAGAAATGATTCAGTATTTGCTAATTGTTTGTAGTGACTTTACAGAACATAACTACCATGAAAACAAGAATCAACTTTATATAATTCTCATAATGGCAGAATTATATAGACAATACATTAGTAGTTGCCCAGGGATAGGGACAAGGAGGATGGTGATGGAAGGACAGACAATAAAGGATTCCACAAGTAGTTTTATGTAATGGAATAGTTTTGTATATATATTATGTAAATCTGTACATGGAATCAAATTGCATGGATGTATACATACACAGGTATAGTTACTATTATATAAGTACCAGGTTCCGGCTTTTGATATTATATTACATTTACATAAAGTGTAACCATTGGGGAAGCTGGGTGAAGGATATGCTAGACTCTGTACTGTTTTTGCACCTTCTTGTAGTTTATAATTATTTCAAAATATTAAAAGTCTGCAAAACAAAATATATAAATTTTAAACTATACAGCCACATATATATAATTTAAAATTGATAACTACAACTTGAAATTTCAAGTCCTAATTATAACAGCTGATTATTATAAAAGTTTAGGAGGAAACACCAAAGTTATCCAGGATGATATCATTGTGTACTAGGGGAAAAGTATCTTTAAATTTAGATTTAGTCTTGACTACAATTAACTTTAGCCAGGATTTAGATTTAAATGTTATTCAGTATAGAGATAATTTTAATGTAACAAAAATTTAATCTATAATGTTAGTGTTTTCCTATAAATTTGGGAATCAACTATATATATTTTATAGTTAACTTTCATATAATTAATTTCATATAATTTAATTTGAAATATTAAAATTTATTTACCACTTGAGTGTGTCCAATAAATTAGCTTGTGTTTCTATCTTAAAATATAATGGATTAAATGAATTAAAATTTTAGTTTAGATTTGGAAGTAAAAGAATTATATTAAGATTACAAATATTATTGGAATATGTAAGAAAAAATTCATCATATATTATTAGAATATGTAAGAAAAGATTCATCATATATAAAGGTTTAATGTAACAGAATTACAAAAGTTACTTAAATATTAGGGAAAATTTGTTAAATAGCGGAAGTATTTAATTTCATCTTCAACATATAATATATAGTAAATTTATAAATGCATTGTAAAGTTTAAAGAAATTCCACTTATTGTACACTTTTAAAAGTGGTAAAGATATGTAAATAGAATAATAAGATACTCTGTATGTTAACTAACTAGAATTTAAATAAAAACTTGAGGGGTACCTGAGTGGCTCAGTTGATTAAGTGTCTCTTCATTTTGGCCATGATCTCATGGTCTCTTGATTTGGTTATGGTCTCATGGTTGTGAGACTGAGCCCCGCCTCAGGCTCTGCTCTGAGTGTAGAACCTGGTGGTTGGGATTCTCTCTCTCCATCTCCCACTGCCCCTCCCCTGTTCTCTCTGTCTTTCAAAATAATAAGTAAGTAAGTAAGTAAGTAAGTAAGTAAGTGAGTAAGTAAATAAATAAATAAATAAATAAATAAAAACTTGAAACAAACAAAAAACCTTCAGAAAAAACTAGACTTATGATTATGTGACTTAAATAAATAGAATATTAACATTGTTTTAAAGTAGTTCCAGAATATTCCCTTTTCCATATCCTGAAGAATATCCAAACCTCGTGTTTATACTATAGGATATAGATACTCATTTCATTGGTATGTAGGCATTACAAAAGAGAATTATGAAACTCTTTTATTATGGGTAAATGATGGAAATGAAAAAAGGGAAACAAAATAACACAATATAACTTAAATATGATGTATAGAAGATTAGTCAAACCTTATTCATTTGAAATATTCTATATTTTATATTGATTTACAGATACATTCACTGAATTTCCTAAGAACTCAGAAAAATATCATCTCTAGTTTTTCTCATTAAGAAGGTGTGCAATTCTGAAAAACAGCTTTGAGGATTCCTTGTCCCCACCCTCCTCTTGAAATGAAATGAGCATGAGTTTTGATGTCAGAAGTGAGTTTAAATCCTTGCTCTGACTCTTATCAGCCATACCACCTTGAGCGAAAATCATTTAACTACTCAGAACCTCTGTTTACTTTTCCGTAAAATGAAAATAATAACATTTGCTCGTATAAAAGTATTTGTCATAAAGCAGGCACTTTGTGGAGGGATTTCCCCCTTTTCCCTTTAACTTTATGGATATTGTCAATCTTGTACCTGATCATGCTTCCTCCTTTGCTTGTGGACTGGAGCAGCGGCAGCCTTGGTACTCTCGTGAAAAGGGTTATGCATTTCTGTGTGTGCATCTCACCCTTGGTCTTATTGTTCAAACTTTATTTTCCCTGTGCCTTACCTTTCTCTGGTAAGTGTCTTATCTCTCACATTATATTTATGTTGGGAGCCACCTTAAGTCCTTTGTGAAAGGTGTTGGGGGGAAAGGTACTGGATATGTATTGGCTGGTTCCTTTTCCCCCTTCCATGACTAGACACCCTTCCTCCCTCTGTCTGTGGTGGACAGGTCTTCTGGGGCTTATGAGAGCCCACCCTGCTCTAAGCAGGCTCATAGAGTTTCATTTAGACTAGGTTAAGTAAAGAAGTGGCAGTTGGAATCTTCTAATATGTTCGGCACTTGATTCTTCAAGTGACTATTAGCTGTTTTGTGTAAAGCTCACAGCAAATTCTTAATCCTCAACCAGCTTTCACCTGTCATCCAGCTGTTTTCTGCTTAGGGAATTAAAGTTGATGTTGGTAACTAAGCAAAATAAAAGTATTTCTTTAAGAAAAAGTATGTTTTTTAGGTGAAGTGTATGGGTGTATGACACATTTCAGAAAAAAAATAAGTGTCCCAGATTGTAATTTGATTTTTTTTGGTTCAATTTTAGCAGTTAACTGTAGTACATTGTTACAGTTATTGATATTTCTTTTTCCCTGTTGAAAAGCACTGTCACTGAAAGAGATAAAACTCGTATTCCCTAAACTTTAAGAGTGAAAAAAACATATGCAAATAAGTATGAAAATATTTTCTGAGGTTTTGAGTGGGATCAAGAGATGTGTGTACTGTGTATATGTTTAAAATCCTTCCACCTGGTCAAAATGCTTTCAAAAGAGAAGGAATAGCTGATGCCTGTTGTTCGGACTGGAGAGTATTGTGATTACATTGAAAAGCGTGGCCTCTCTTGAAGTTTAGTTTTTTACTTCCTTTATTTGAGTATAAAGCAAAAAGGAGATTTCTCTAAGATGTCCTAATAGAAGCTTTTGAGTGATCTGCAGAGGTAGCATTGAGGTGAATGGAGTCCATCAAGATTTGCCAGAAGTATGAAATAATTATCGAAAGGATTCCATTAGAGACAAAGCTACCTAGACTAATAGAGACAAAAAAGGCTGACCCTTTTCAGGCTCTTAACTTTCTCTAATGGATGGCGTAAGTTAAAATCAAGATTCAACTGGATCATTGATTCTTGAAAGAAAAATATTGAGTATAGTGGCACATAAGCAAAAGCTGGAAAAATGGTCAGATAGATTTATCTTTCAGTTAAAGCTTGTAATGACAAGTATTTTTATTATTTCCTAGGATTTGTTTTTGTTTTTTGAGCTCACAGGAATAGAGGCTAAATGATGGGTTACATTTTCATGGAGTAAATATTAGTTTTAATAAAGAAATGAAGACTGCCTCTAAAAAATGCAACATGGTTGTCAGCTCAACAAAAAGTCATCTGCGGATTTTTAAAGATAGTTGCCATTAGACGTTACCTATTAGGTGCAGAGTGATCTGTGGCTACTAATTGACCCATGTGTCAAATTTTGCACTTTGCTCTGAGGGGATTATGGAAGAGCTTCTCTGACAGAAAGTCCTAGAGGTATATCTTGCAGCGTGCACTTCAGGAGCCAACACGTAGCACACAAACATGTACTTAGCTAGGATAAAATGGGTCCAATACCTGAAGTTATCAGAAATTGCCTGTGTTGGTTGAAAGCAGCAGCTGATGCCTTTGCCTCTGGTTGTTCCAAAGCGCTTTCTTCCTGCAGCTGGGTAGAAGTGCTCTGAGAATCAAATTGGTGATTAAGTGGTCTGTTATGGAAGGAAAATTGCTAATAATATATAAAGGTATTGCCATTGTCTGAGTGTAGGGTCAGCTGAAGTCATAGATGTCAAGGAGAGAAGTCAAACTGGATGAGGCATTTTGGTTGTCATTTAAGTTAATACTACCGTTGCTCCTGATAAGCAAGCTGGGTTGAAGTGGCCAGTAATATTAACATGGAAGAATCTACTTTTAAATCTCAAACACAGCACTAGGATGAATAAGTAAATTCTGTACCATTTATATGGGCATGTTAGTATACTCAGTATCCTTGTTAAAAGCTGATCGTTAATAAATTTTATCAGTACTCAAATTAATATTCTGAGGGAATATAGGAAAACTGAGAGCACAGTTAATGAAACTTCTTTCCAGAGAATCACATACTATTGGTGTAATTTTATGTTGAGCCTAATAAAGAATTTCATAATAATGACTCAGCAGATTCTGGATACATTTCTATCAAAGTTTTCTAATTTATCTTATTGAAAACTACAAGTATTTTACAGAATCAAATAAAGTTAGTTAATCAACCAATAAATAGTGATTAAGTAAGTCGATATAGATACCAACACACACACACACACACACACACACACACACACACACACACACATATATGATGGAGTGAAATCATGTATAGTTGGACTTTTATTCATAAAATATTTTATGAAATCTAAAGTAATTTCTCTTAAATATAATACTACCTACATGTATGTTATTCTGAGTTCCAAAACTTCAGGTAACTATTGCCTCACTATGTGTCTGTATTATAATATTTGTATAGTTATACTTTCAAAACAAGTTTTCATATATATATATATATACATTTTTTTAAATTCTTCCTTAACAATTCTATAAAGTAGGTGGAAGAAATATTATCATTAGCTTTGTTTTACAGATGAAAATACTGAGGCTCAGAAGATTCAAGTAAGAGATTTATCCAAAGTCACACAACAACAAAGTGGCAGAGTCTGGAATAAAATCTGTCTTCTCATGTTTTCAAAAGTTGTGGGGTGTGGGTGTAAGTGTGGATGAGGTGGGTAGTTACCATAATTACTCTTCATAGCTGAAGATACTCATGCTGATGTCCTTTGTAATAGAGTGATTTACTAGGTGACAGAGCAGGGTAGGGGAGAGAAAAAGAAGAGAGAAAATTAAAGAAAAAAATATATACATAGGTCCACTTTCTACAGTTCCTGTTTTGTGAATGTCTATTTGCTTGTAAGATGTTTTCATGTTTTGTGACTCACATGTATGCCTTCTAGACTACATGAAATCGTTCAAAAAAGAGAAACAAATCACAGAAAATGAAAATTGTCATCCAAGTCAGTGTCAGCTAAGCTATTTGCAAAACAGTATCCTCACAAGTATGGCCTCTGGGAGCCATTGATTGAAGCTAAACTAGACTGAAGGACACCAGCACTTAATAGTATTAGAAAGTTTATATTAAAGCTGTTGAAATAATACATTGGTATTAGAAAATGAGGTTGGAAGGTTTATTATCACTTTTTCTTTTTTTGCCTAAAAATCTCTTACTTTTATGTTTGACTCGTGAATAGGAAATATCTAACATACTATGCTAGATCTGGAAATGTCTGCATTGACTTTAAGTATGGAGAGTACAATTATATCCTGATTGGTTATAGTAGCATTTTATAACATTCACAGATTTAGTGTGTCTTAATGGGATAGAATAATTTGTAATTATCTCCTAGGAATGTCTTGAGACACAAATAAATCAATGATTATGAAGTAAGTGCCTTCTATAAATTTGACCCTGCCACGAGAGAGTAACCCAAGCTAAGTGCCCCATAGCATATCTCTATTCTCATAGACAAGAGTTTATAAGCTGAGGATTTATAAAAAAATCTTAGGATATGGATAATAAAAATATTGGAATATGTACTCAATTCCCTGCATTATAATGAGAATTATGGAGTCAGAATTTTTAAATGTTACATAATTCATTTGTTGACAGAATTGATCAGGTCCAAATGCTATTTTTGATTTTGTAGACAACACTGATGAATAATTTGGAAGAAAGAACACTAGAGTATGAATGTCTTAGAAATGCTGAAATGTTTTCAATATATATCAAAATATAAATCCCACTAATTATGCATTTATATTATATATTATACTCTGGGCAAGAAAAGGGAAGAAAAAAGTTTGATTCTTCTCTAATTGGTTTTTCGGGGTTTCAAGTAACTATCATATGTTGAATGGATAGCCTATTTGGAGTGAGTGGGCCCAAAGTAATGAAAATATGCAGGGCAAAAGATCTGCCAATAAGAAGCTTTCTTAACATGATGGAGGTTTTAGGTTTCCCAGCTATATAAGGAGGAAAAAGGATAATGGTGCAGAGTACAGATTCTGATAGTCCAAATGTCAGGCCAATCTTACCAAGTAGCAATACTTGAGTAATAAATTAAACCAAGTTAAACTTATGGGTTAACTCCAAGGAACAGTGTCATAATTATCTATCTATCTATCATCTATCTATCTATCTATCTATCTATCTACCTATCTATCATCTATCTATATACCTATCCATCTATCTATTCTACATAAGAAAAGAGACAAAGAAAGCATTTGGCTTTTAGATGAAATTAACACCATCAGAATATTTTCAGAGCCAAGTGTTTTAAAATGTTGATATGTTACTAGGTTCCTTTGCCATTAAATATATATGTAAATATATATGTCATTAAATGTGTGTGTGTGTGTGTGTGTGTGTGTGTGTGTGTGTGTGTGTATAGAATATATAGAAAATGTCCAATTGAGAAAGTCTTGGAGAAAATCTGCCTACTCCGTCAACTGCTTTTGGGACATGGTTCAAGGGCAAGCAGAAGAAAGGAGGAAGGTTCATTTAAGTTCACATTAATAATAAAAAAATTTTTGGATTGGGTTTGCATCCCTTTCAAATGGAAAAAAATGTGATTCCTTGGGACTTCTTTTTATATTTTACATAAAGAGAAATAAAAAATCTCTTAATATTATCAAAGATTTAACAGGTTCAGAGGTCTAAAGATAGAGCTCATCCTCGAGTTAATAGCTTTACTGGTAATATCTTTAGCTGAAAAAGTTTTAAATGCGATTTACATGGAACAAATCAGTTTTAGGCTTCAACATACATTTCAGTCTGAAGCAGTTTGCAAAATCCAACTAAATATATCAGCAAAACACTTCACTTATTTGAGATAAGCACATGTATTTGCAAACGAGTCTCTCTTTATATTATAAAGTAGAACCAATTTTTACTTAGAATTTTATTTTCTTGTCATTATATGCTAGGTCTTTTATTTATTTATTTTTTTCTCTTTCGCCTTGATTACATAATTAATTTGACTTAGATTCTATATGTTAGTAATCAATCTCTGTCTCCCTCCAAAATCTACCTTATCTGTTAAGAGTCTGCATGGTTGAGTTTGTATAAACTCAATAGCCAGTTAACTAAATGCATTTTTTCATTTCTCAGCTTTTGTTTTGAACAAATAAAAAAAGCAGCTAACTTTTATTTATTTTTCTTTTTGTATATCTTTTGAGAAAATCAATCGAATAATACAAGATTGGAGGAAAGGGCCATATTTGTAACTATTGCACTAAAGTCTCTTCATTCTGTGTCTACATAGATACAGGTTACATAAATGTCAACATGAAAATAATTTAAAGTTTTATTTCAAAATGATGATGTATGCTGATTGGGGCTGTCAATGCACTGATAAGAAAACAAATGAAGTATTCCCATGATAGATGAAAATCTTGAGTAAGACTTTGAATTTCTGAATTTTTCAATTATACACACATTAACTTCAGTACAGAAATTTTACTAGCCAGGCTATTCTCAAAAAATGGATACTATCCTCCTTATTTTCCAGTGAGATACCCAGTGGAAGATTAACACTGCATCTAGGAAGAATCAAACATAGGATGTCTGTTTCAGCTGGTGCAAAAAAAATAAAGCCAATAAACTAGAAAAAAAAATGCTTCACACTTGCTTTCAAACTGTTAAGTCGCTAGTGTTTTACCATTGTTTGAAACATTTAAACATTTTGTCACATATTTAAATTACGGATGGGCCACTGAGTCATTTTCTTTATAGCTCATCACCCACTGTTTGTAAATTATCCATGATCCACATGAGCCTGGGACAAACAGCCATATGTGTGTGGGATTTAGAGGAAGGAAGTTCTCTTTTGTTGCAGAACTATTGCTTCTGTCTTACTTCACTCACTTGATTTAATACTTCAAAAACTGACTTATTTTTTCCTGTGCATGATTTTCCTGCCTGTTTTGTACATCTAGCAAGTATACAAATAATATCTTAAGATTGAATATCAGATCTGGGCATACTTTTCCATGAAAGATAAAATGATTATGTTTTAAAAGTCATTCTGATAAAATGATAGCCAGAAGATTAAAAATAAATTCAGACTAATCAAATTTTTAGGATGAAAATTTTCTAATCCAGTAGGATAACAAGAGTAAATTTGTTTACCGACATACAGCACTAAGGAATATTATAGAATTACAATTTTAACCTGAAAGATTATTTATTTCAACACCCCTGTTGATAGGAGAAAAAGCCAAAAGCTTCTAGAGTTAGGTGACTTGCCTAAAATTATACTACAGTTGACCAGGAGAGTTATTTATTCATTTATTCTACAGATATTGTTGGAGAACATACTATATATTGAATATGATGGAAGATCCAAAGATCCAGACCATAGTTGATAGTCATGAGAAATTAATAAGATAGGTGAGTAGAAAGACACCCAGATAACTAAACTAGAAAGAGAATATAATATCATAAGGGTAATACAAGTAAAAGAAATTACAGGATTTGAGAGAAAAAGTTTAGAACTCAAATGTTCTTTCTCCTGGTTTATCTCTACCCCCACTAGAGTATAAACTCCATTAAGGCAGGGATCGTCCCATGTGTCATAAAGTATTTGGTACATAATAAATGCTCTATGAATGAATAATTGAATATTCTTTCCATAGTGTAATGCTGCCTTTTAAAAGAAGCAAATGTGTATACTCCTTCTAGACAGCATTTATCCTCCTCACAATGGCTAGAAGATCTGCTCTCTCATTGACTATCCTGTGTTTAATACCATTAAATATTCCTGTTTTGCCATATTTAAGCAATAAAATAAAATACCCTCATATTTATCTTTAAAGTATGCAGCTTGTAAATCATGCATTCTAAAGTATAGAATTAAAAACATGAACAGAGCCAATCTCATTTTTCCTAACCTATTCCTAGCATATATAACACATATGCCTTATAACTAGCAAAGTGGGTTATATATATATATATATATTTTTTTTTTTCTTGGAAAAAAAATTTGGCCTCTTTTCATTGTGAAACTTTTGGCTTCTAGGATATAGACTAATATTTTCATCCTCAAATACACATGCTCACAATTAAGGAACTTGGGAAGATTTCTAATAAGAAAAATGGACGTTATATGACCATGCATGAAATCCTAATGCTTTTAATTATAATCTGTGTGATTTAAAGGGGGGAAAAAAGAGAGAAATGAAATGTCATCTCTAGGGCATGTATTTCAGGGCAAAAGGACTAGAATGACTTAAAAAGTGTGACAACCTGTTTGGGTCTCTATAAGTAAAAGAAAATGAAGAACAGGAAGAAAAATCTCAGGCATAGGGCCTTGTTCTCGCCAGAATTATTCAGATAGTTTTCTTTGATTCCCTCTTTACTGTTGGATAAACATAATGCACTTTTAAAATTTGTTTAGAATATTTTATGAAAACCATCCTCTTTACATATCATATTCATATTGAAGAGTGTGAAGAGTATTTTTGCAAGAAAAATGTCAAATAGGGCAATACTGAAAGTTAGCATTTTTGAGAGCTTCACGTAGTATATTATTTACATAAAAATTAGAAGTACTGTGTATACATAATTCTTTTTATTTTTTTTGAATAATATTCAATTACAAGAATATGTTAAAGACTGAGTCCATTAGTTAGATTTCATCTCTGAATTCTAAAACATGGAATAACCTATAGTATATCATAATCAGATTGGAATTCTGAGCATATCTAATACATGGATCATTTGCTAGAAAATAAATTTTCTTGCCTTTACCCAGTAAAGGGAGAGGGCATTAATTTAAATTTAAGCCGAAATAGCAAATCTGGCTGAAAATAAAGAAAAAGTATGTATTTAAAATTGAGGAGATAATAGCTATGATACAATGTTTTATTTTGAGAAATGCACATTTTAAAGTTATTCAGAAATGCTATATTATGAAAAGTACTCCAGCACTTTTTGGCATTTTTACTGTTTAAGTAAACATTAAAATTTTTAAATATATAATTATATGTGGCCATCAGAGTAGTCCTGTGTCACGAAATACACAAGGAATTTGAGTCATTATGTACTTTGAAATATCCTAATAATAATTATAAGATTTTTTGAAATCATATCAGATTTGGTTAATTATCAATTATTATTACAACATGGAAAGAAGTTGTAAGTCTCCTAGTGCTGGCAAAAACTGTTTAAAAAAAAAAAAAAAAGCAGCAGCCCCAACCAATATAACGGCAAAGTAAGTATTCTTAGTAATGGAGTTAAATATTTTAAATTATACTGGTTTGTGACTCAGTATTCAGCGTATGGTCCAGGGATTGTGCAAAAGTAAAAATTGCATGACAGAGATATGAAATTTCTAATCTAATACCATAGAAATAACTGTTTGACGTTTTATAATTTTGTAAAGAGCAGGACACAAAATACATCTGGTTACAAAACAAAAGTCTAATAAATGTACCTTTGCATGGCTGACTTTGAAGTCCTTCCTTATAAATGGGCAATGCATTTTGCATTTTTTGGTCATTTTCCCCAAGTGCCTTTCAGTTGTAACAATCTGAGTTCAGTTTCCTAAGAAAGAAGCCCCTCTTTCTCATTCGTCACATCTAAGAGGTTAGAGAGTATGTTTAAACAGATATATTTTCTTTTCGTCTAACCTTGTCTGGAAGATATAGGAAAACTAATTTGCCTTATTTACATATGGCACAATCTATCCAGTATTCAAGGGTTTGTCAGAAACAGGAACCTTGTGCATTTCCATGGTAACCGATGGCATGCTGACAGTATCTGGCTTGTTGCAGCTTCGTCTAGGCAGGCCGGCAATTAATCAGCCATCTACATGCACAAAATTCTTTGTGAGTGAATGGCAGCGCGCCTCTGTAGTGCTGTCTGTGCTTTTACAATTTTGTATTCCTGCCGGGCAAAGTACTTTTTTGTCTCTTCTATTCATTTTCCATAGCTCCCCAAAATGTGCTAGAAAAGAGTATGAGGGGGTGGGGAGAAGGGAAACACATCTACCTGTAATTTCAAACTGACATTATTTCTCTCGAGCATCAAATATGCCAGGGTGTGTTTCTTCCTTTTATTCCATGCCTCATAGCGTGTTTGCCTTTTATTTTTTTCTGAGTTTTCTTGGGTTTGTGCTAGATAGTCCCTTAATCTGTGTCTCAAGGCCCTTTATTGTGGTGGAAGTAGGGCATACCTACTAAAGCAAGTCTGTGCATAAATCATGGCTGGACCTGTGTCTGCAATGTGGAGGAGCCTTGAAGTCCTTTCACGTTCTTTAGTTCTGTCATCTCAGCTATGTAGAATGGGATATTATTCCCATTTTGCAGACTGAGAAGCAGAGCCATTAAATAATTCACCTCTCCCATTGCAAGTTTGGGGTAGAATACTTCAGTGGTCTTGCCCCTGTACCAACACAGAGACACTGGCAGTTTCCCTTTATGTATAGTGATGTGTTAAGGTATAGGGATCACTCTTGTTTCATTCGGGATCCTGGAGTTTCTTCCTCAAAAAATAGTAGTACCGTTTAATTTTTTCAATTGGAACATTGTATTGTCTAGGATCTGGACAACAATGTGAGGAAGTCAACAGTTTGGGCCTTGCCTTGGGTGGTTATAAGAAAACCGTATTTGGATTTTGCCTTTGACTCTCTGTGTCACATCTGGAGAAGCCATGTAGGGTCTTTCTCTGTAAAAAGGAGGGAATGGATTCAATATCCTGAAGGGTCCCCCCACAACTGAAACTCTATGATTCTTCAAATTTTCTAAAATCTTATTTTAGATAGGTGTAGGTAAAGATTAAGATCCATAATATGTTCAGTCTTTTGTCCTTGAAAGATGACAGAACGATTTGCATTGAATTGAATTGAATAAATTTCTTTTTCAAAAAGGAAAAAGAAAGATTTGACATCTGGGTGGTTGACAAATCTCAGAAGGTCAAAGCTCACTGAGATCAGATTTGGACATTAGCATTTCCACAAAATCCATAGAGCAAAAATTTGGTTACTTTCAAGTTTAAGTTCAAGCAATGTATCTAAGGAAAATTTAAGTATATTGGGGCCTAAAGATATTAAATTTCTGAAGAGTTTCATGCATTGAAAGAGAAGTTTTTGTTGGGAGAATTTTGAAGAAAAAAACAACGGAGGTGTTTATTAATAGAGCGGAAGGAATAAAGGTAAAAAGATACAATTTTAAATATTTTCTATAAATCTAAGGTCATTTATTAATTTAGGAATATACAGTTAATTGTATAAATACATCTTATATATAGCTATCTTTTTAATAAGCTTATTACTTCTGATTAAAAAATAATTATTCAAGGAAGAAACATTTATTATATAATTTTCCTTCACAATGAAAAGAATTCTTTTATAAAAATGTAACTTCAGTTTGAAAGTAAATCCCATTTCAATAAAATAAAAATAAGGATGCTTCTTTCATGCAAATATTTTGCCACTCTCTTTTCAATTCTGTTTCATTTGTTTCACGAATGACAAAATCTCTAGTATCCAACTATTTTCTTCTATTTTGTCTTTCTGTTAAAAAAGTTGACGTATGAACGCAAAGCTTCTGTTTTCTCCTAAACAGTGATTGTCCATCCTTTTTGTAAGTGCTGCAAACACAAGGGACTCATTAATTATTCCAGATTCAGTTCTCTTACTTGTGTATATGCCAACTCTAAGTCACATACTAAATAATATCCCCTAATGTTTTAGCCCATTTTAAAACATCCTCCTTCCTACAGAGTTCAACTGAATTTATGAATGGTATTCCAGAATAGAATGTTGTTATTTTTACAGTTAAGTCCTTTCTCACCCATTTTTTTTCAGATATCTTTTGTTTATACAAGAAGTCTATCCATTTTTTGGTATAGTATAGGTCACTGTACTATACAAACTACAGAGACCACACTACTGTAATTTCTTTACTGTTTTAGAAAAATTAGCCAAAAACCTCTACATGGATAATGTTACTATAAGCATTTGAGTTTTCTCTCTTAAAGATCATCTCACTCTTTCATATTATCTTTTACTAAGAAGGGATTCTATACATCATTTACTTAGTCATTAACCAAGTATTTGTTGAACTCTATCAAATTTGGAGTCCCCAGATGGATGTTTGGATCTTTGGAAATCCACCACCATCTCCCAATAATAAAAAATATGGGCAATCTTTAGGGTGCAAATTATTTTCATCAGTAACTAATTTGGATATAACAAATTTGAACACATATAGTAATGGGTTAGTTTCAGGTTTAACTGTATATCTACCTTTTTCAGGCTATAAATGAGGATAACAGGACTTATTTCATAGTTTTGTTAGGATTAAATAAAGTATGTAAGGCATCTTGCACATTTTATACCCTCAAAAATAATAGAAATGTGAAGTATTTATAACAGTCAAATTCATAAAGACAGAAAGTAGAATGGTGGTTACTAGGGGTTAGGGAGAGGAGAGAATGGGGAATGGCTGCCTAATGAACACAGTGTCTCTCTTAGGGCTGATGAAAGTGTTTTGCAACTAGAGATGATGGTTGCTTAACATTATGGTTGCATAACCAAAAACCATTCTATAGTACACTTTAAGTGGGTGAATTTATGGTATTTGAATTCTATCTCAACAAAGTTTTTCTTAAGCCATTAGAAATTGGAAAATTTCACACAAAATTTCAAATTGACTTCTTTTGAAAAAAGTCCTTTGATATGACACCATTGGGCACATGGTCCCTCATGAGGTCCCTCATTGTTTAATGGGTATAGAGTTTCAGTTTTGCAAAGATGAAAAAGTTCTGGAATTGTTTCATAACATTGTGAACATATGTAACACAACCGAACTGTACACTTTAAAAATGGTTACAATGGTGGGGTGCCTGGGTGGCTCAGTCAGTTAAGCATCCGACTTCAGCTCAGGTCATGATCTCACGGTTTGTGCGTTCCACCCCATGTTGGGCTCTGTGCTGACAGCTCAGAGCCTGGAGCCTGCCTCGGATTCTGTGCACCTCCCCTGCTTGAGCTCTATCTCTGTCTATCAAAAATAAATAAACATTAAAAAAATAAAATAAAAAATTTTTTAATGGTTACAATGGCAATTTTTATGTTATGTATTTTTAGCACACTAAAAAACATATAGGAGAAGTAGCTTTCTAAAAAATGGTAAAAGTGGTTGATAATGTTATTATTATTTTATTATCACTGTCACCATTCTATTAGCTTGGCAATCTTTAACTTATTGCCAAGGTTAAATAGAGGCAGAAAGCTATGGATTAGTAAAACTTAATATGATATATATTAGATCAAACCATATGCAATCACAATATTCAACCACTTCTGACCTACAAAAATGTCATTTCATGTGGAGCACCTGGGTGGCTCAGCTGGTTGAGCGTCTGCCTTTGGCTCGGGTCATGATCTCACAGCCCATGAGTTCGAGCCCTGCGTCAGGCTCTGTGCCGACAGCTCAGAGCCTGGAGCCTGCTTCGGATTCTGGGTCTCCCTCTCTCTCTACCCCTCCTCCGCTCATGCTCTGTCTCTCTCTGTCTCAAAAATAAATAAATATTAAGAAAATTTTTTTAAAAAGTCATTTCACAGACAGATACCATATGTTTTCACTCTTATGTGGAGCCTGAGAAACTTAACAGGAACCCATGGGGGAGGGGAAGGAAAAAAAAAAAAAGAGAGAGAGGTTAGAGTGGGAGAGAGCCAGAGCATAAGAGACTCTTAAAAACTGAGAACAAACTGAGGGCTGATGGGGGTTGGGAGTGAGAGGAGGGTGGGGGATGGGTAATGAAGAGGGCATCTTTTGGGATGAGCACTGGGTGTTGTATGGAAACCAATTTCACAATAAATTTCATATATTTAAATAAATAAATAAATAAAGTCATTTCATGTGATTCAAACTATCAGGCTATGAAAATATCAAAACACAACTAGAGTATGACTTACTTATTTGCTATTGCATATATACTCTTTCAATGCAATACAGAAAGTATACTTTTTTTTTTTAGCTTCCTGTCAACTCTCTACTTCAAGAACCAATACAAATAATTCTGCTGCATTATGATTTCTGGCTCCTCCACTTACTGGCTATATGATCTTCAGCCTCAGTTTCCTTATCTGTCAAATGAAAAAGCTAAATAGGACTAAGGTCAATATCACATGAAATAAATTATGAAAACAATAAACTCAGGACCTAGCTCATAGTAGGAGCTCAACAAATGTACATCCTATTTGCTGGATAGCAATATATGAGACAGTGTGGCATAGTTAATGGGTATCTGAACTGAGTTAGACAGATGTGAAGCTGCCGATTTTAGGCAGACTGCTTCTCCTCAATGAGCCTTAGTCTCCTCATCTGAGAAGAGCTACCTCAAAGGACTATGAGGATAAAAGCAACTCAGTTCTGAGAACATATTAGGAGTTTAATAAATTACCATCTAGTCATGGCTTTTCTATTTTCATAACCCTTTATTACCCCCAGTTGTTGCTCTAGAGAAATGTGGAAAGAGGAGAATGTTCTTAGGAACTAAAAATACATTCATCTCCTCTCTTCAGAATGTTTCTCTTTTTTTTATTCCTTTTTTACTACCTGTCTCGCTGACTCTAGGGTCACGTAATCCTATATGTAAAGGAGGATTCATCTCACCTTCCACCTCAAGCCTTTTGTCGTGTTTCCAAAGTCCAAGCAGGGGGTAATTAGAAGAAACCCTGAAGTGGGGTCCAGTGACCTGGGTACTGGTTCAAGCCCAGTAGCCACTAATTTGTAACCTTGGTCAGTCATTGAACCTCTGAAGAATTTGGAGATCAGTTTCTTAAAGTACAGTTTTGACCAGTCTATGATGAAATGAGGAAAATAAAAACAATATTGCCTGTAGCTATAACATTTTACTCTATGTTTATATCTGTATCTATGTCTATATGTTGTACCTGTCCTTGCTTAGGAGAGACTGTTCTTCATACTGAGATGACGCTGTTCTTTATTTTTGTTTCCAAATGCCTACTCACTTGTGGAATCAAAAAGGAATAGATGGTAGGTTTTATGTAACATCCCCATTGGGCAAAATAAGAAGCTGGCAACCTTCTGTCTTTCTCCATAAAAACTGTAAAAGCCAGAAGTCTGAACCTTCTGGATTAGTTAGTTCTAAGGATTTTTCTCAATCTGACAGTCTGTTACTCTAACCAGAATTCACTGCAACTGTGGATCTTTAAGTGCTTCCTTAGTTTACGGATTAGAGAGCTAGGTCTCTCATCCTCTCAATGAAATCTGCAGTTGTTGAGGTTTTGCCCCAAGCGTCTTTGCTTCACTAATACAAAAACCTGGAGCTATTTTATTTTTATGACCTTATTATTTAGGGGAGTTTTAGGTTTAAAACACAATTAAGAGAGAGGTGTGGAGATTTTCCATATACTCTGCCCCCACACATGCATGGCCTCCATTATCAACATCACTCACCAGAGGGTGTATTTTTTTTTTTTTTTGACCAAGGGTGAACCTACAATGACATGTTATAATCACCCAAAGTCCATAGTTCGCTCTTGGTATTGTACATTCATGAGTTTGGACAAGTGTATAATGATATATATACATTGTAATAATATACAGAGTATTTTCTTATTTTTTGTTTCAAGTTTTTATTTAACAGAGTATTTTCACTGCACTAAAAACCCATTGTGTTCTGCCTATTCATGTCCCCACTCTCCAACTCTGGAAACCACTGATCAATTTACTATGTCTGTAGTTTTGCCTTTTTGAGAATGTTCTACAGTTGGAATCGTACAGCATGGAGCCTTTTCAGATTGGCTTCTTTCACTTAGTAATATGCATTTACATTTCCTCCATGTCTTTTCATGGCTTGATAACTCATTTTTTTTTAACACTGAATAATATTCCATTGTCTACATGTGCCACAGTTTATCCATTTACCTACTGAAGGGTCTCTTGGTTGCTTCCAAGTTTTGGCAATTATGAATAAATCTTCTATAAACATCCATGTTCAAGTTTTTGCGTGAACATGTTTTCATCTTCCTTGGGTAAATACCAAAGAGTACAGTTTCTGGATTGTATGGTAAGAGTTTACACTGAGTTTTTTAAGAAACTGCCAAACTGTCTCCAAAGTGGCTGTATCATTTTGCATTCCCACCAGTAATGAGTGAGTTTCTCTTGCTCCTCATTCTCGCCAACATTTGATGTTGTCATTGTTCTGGATTTTGGCCTTTCTAAAAAGTATGTGGTGCTAGATCCTTGCTTTAACTTGCATTTTCCTGATGATATATGATATGGAGCATCTTTTCATTTGCCTTTTTGCCATCTATACATCTTCTTTGGTGAGGTATCTGTTAAAGTCTTTGGCCTATTTTTTAATCAGATTTTTGGTTTTCTTAATGTTGACTTTTAAGAGTTCTTTGTATATTTTGCATAACAGTTCTCTACCAGATGTGTCTTTTGCAAATATTTTCTCCCAGTCTGTTGTTTGTCCTCTAATTTTCTTGATACTGGTTCACAGAACAGAAAATTTTTGTTTTAATGAATTCCAGATTATCAATTATTTCTTTTGTGGATTTGGTGTATCTAAAATACCATCACCATACCCAAGGTCATCTAACTTTTCTCCCATGTTATATTCTAGTGTTTTACATTTAGATCTGTGATTCATTTTGAATTAATTTTTGTGAAGGGTGTAAGGTCTGTGTCTAGATTTTTTTTTTTTTGCATGCATACTTCCACTTGTTTTGCACAATTTGCTGAAGAAGCTATCTTTGCTCCATTATATTGCCTTCACTCCTTTGTTAAAGGTCAATTGACTGTATTTACTGAGTCTACTTCTGGACTGTCTGTTCTGCTTTACTGATCTACTTGTCTGTTCTTGCACGAATACCACACTCTTATTTACTGTAGCTTTATAGTAAGTCCTGAAGTTGGTAGCATTGGTTCTCCAACTTCGTTTTTCTCTCTTCACTATTGTGTTTGCTATTCTGGATCTTTTGGCTCTCCATATAAACTTTAGAATAAGTTTGTCCATATCCATAAAATAACTTGCTAGGATTTTATTGAGATTTCAGTGAATCTATAGATCAAGTTGGGAAGAGCTGAGATCTTGATAATATTGAGTCTTTTTCCCCATAAACATGTAATATCTCTCCATTTATTTTGTTTTCCTTTGCGTTTGTTCATAAGAGTTTTGTAGTTTTCTTCATATAGATCTTATATAGATCTTATAATATTTTGTTCATGGGAAACTTTTGAGAAAGATAAACTTTTGTTTTCAAGTTGAGTTCTTTGTACATCCTAGTAAGTGTGAAAATGTGCTAGGTTGGAAAGGGAAGCCCATTATCTAGAATTATGTAAACAGAAAACATTTATGTATTATCACTTATTGCATTTTTATTTTTCTCCATGCAATGCATAATGGCAGGGAGTTTTCTTTCACAGCACTTATTATAGATGCAATTAAACCTTTACTAGTTGAATCATTATGGGGTTATCTTGCTAGATTTTAAGCTCCATGAGAACAAGGATGATGTTGGTACATCGACCATGGTGTGGCTGGCATAGTGCATTTTCTGCAAATATAAATAAAAGTGATATGTGCCATAAGAGAGGGGAGGATCTCAAGGTCTATAGTGACATCAGGAAAATCCTTCAGAAGAAATGGCAGGTAAAGTAGCCTTAAATGGTGGCTGATATTTTGGCATGCAGGTGTGAAAGATTATGGTTCTCATTATAATTGTAGAATTGAGTACCCTTTAGCGCATACTATTTCTTTGAAAATTGATAATCTCATTATTTTAAAGCAGGTTATAAATAATTTTTAAAATAGAATTAATCAGATATTCTTACCCTACAGCCATAGGAAAGACTGCAAAGTCTTAGTTAGATGTAAAGTTAAGCATTATTCCAAGAGCTTGAGACACCCAGCAAATACAGCCTCCCTGTGATAAAGAGACTGAGCAAGAGAAGAGTTTAAATGAGAGATAAGGAGTTCTGTTTCCACCTACCTGCTAAGTAATTGATGAAATAGCACACTGAGAGACAAATTGTAGACACTAGGCAACATGCTGTGTGGAAAGAGCTTTGGTATTAACCAGATTTGGATTTTACCCTCAGCTCTACCACTAACTAGCTGGTAACTTGGGACGTATTAGTTAAACTTACTAAATCTCAGTTTCTTCCTTATTTATTAATCACAGAAACCCTACAGAATAAAGTGAAGATATACTCTGTAGGATTTTTGTGATAGAAAAACTTTAAAAAATGTGTAAAAGGGACGAGCACATAGTAGGTATTCAGGAAATATGTTTACCTCTGCCATTTCTTTGTCTGCATTAGGTCTTGAGTTTTGGTCCTGTTCAGAAAGATACCTATTCCTTGGCACCACAAAGAGCCTCTTTGTGTATCCCCAAATCTGGAAGCAAATAGTTAAATAGAGTAACAACACAACAAGTCTAATAGTAACACCAAATTAGTTTAATCTGCAGAATCAAGCTTTGAAAATTAAAGCTCGGAATCTTCATTTCTGAAAAATACTTTTTAAAAAATCCATTTATTCTGTCTTTTCTATTCTTTTTTCAAATTGGAAGAAAATTAAAGGTCAAGTTTGTAGCTCAGATGCGGATTACTCTTTATCAAATTCTCTATTCGAATTGACAAATTCAGCCAGGTCCCGGAGTGTTGGAACAAGCTGACTTTGCTGTGGGAGGAGGTGGCTGGAATGACTATGGAAGCCAAATGGAGCAGAAGCCAAACCATTTATCACTAGACACTGAGAAGCAGCATGTTACACTGTTCAGAATGCTGACTTATAGTCAGAGAACTCTGCTTGAGCCCCTGGTCTTCTGCTTATTAGCTTGGTGATCCTGAACAGGACCCATTAACTCTCTGAACTCCCGGAAGAAAAATCTGGCATTTCAATAGTGCTGACCCAAAGTTAGTGCTTAGTAAATGTTTGTTGAATGACTAAATGCTGCAGAAAGTGGTATCAATACTTAGTTTCCATGTATTTGTGCGGCGGTCCTTGTAACTTCCCTTAAGCCCACAGACTATGTCAAATCAAACTTAGTTAAGTTATTCCCCACCATTTAGCCAGAAATCTGTGTGCCTGTTATACAATGAAAGTAACTGGCCTAAAAGGCTGACATATCACTTGTCATCTTTAATGTTCCTTCATCATACAATCCCTCCATGGATTCATATATCAATTGTCAGGTAATCTTCTAGAGAAGCTTGACTATAACAGTTTGTTCTGTTTTGGATGATGAATGAGATGTGCTAGATCATTTAATTCACTATATGGCACCCAAATGTTAAAGCTGAGGGAAAAGAATGTCTGACAAATTGTTTGTTGTCATTAAGGTTTGTTTCTCATATGCCTTAGATAGTTTCCTCCACCTCATTCATTGTCCAACACACAAAGCAAACTATTATAAGGAAACAATACTTAATGGATGCCAGACAAATGATAGTTGAAGCTGTCTGGTGCATTACCCGATAAGTGAGAGCCAAATTATAATGTCATTAGATGGGATGCCTCAAGTTATTATAAAGTTGTGCTTCCCACAATGTCCTTCCTTTATCCTCAGCATGGTTCCCCCTGGCATCTGTTTTCACTCAGCAGCTGCATTGTTTTATACAAGCTGAGATCAAGTTTTGAATCTGCTGTTATGCCAACTATTAAATGCCCAACCAGTACCCAAAATGTATGTTTTGGATATTTGTGTCATACAAATATAAACTTGAAAAATTATAGTTCGCAGAGAGGTTGGGTGTATCAAAGTCCCCACTCACACTATCGCCAGGACCTATTCTCTCCAGGCACAAATTCTCTTCTTAGACTGAGTGTTCTTGTGTCCATTTCATAGCCAGTTCTTGGAACATCAGCACTCAATTAGTAACTAAGGAATGAATGAATGAACAAATGAATGAATGGAATTACATTCAAAGGTACAGATAGAAGCACATTTCATGCACGTTAGTGTAAAAGATTTTGCTAACGAATTGACAGCGGAGAAAATGAATTCCATTTATACTACAGAGAAGTTCAAATTCCTTGACATGCTTGTTTGCAGCAAACCAATTATCTTGATTAATATTTAAAAGTGGCTTCATGAATTTACTTACAGATTTTATCTGATTTTATCAGATTTAAACAATATCTGGCAAACAGAGCTGTAGACTTATTTGTGTGTATGAACTATGAAAGAGCAAGCTTTTTTTCCCCAGTTTTTTGATATTCAGTAGAGCACCCAGTAGATTTAATCATTCAATAGCAATACATGCCATGCAATGTATTAATGACTTTTACACTGTTTATTTATTGAGAGAGAGAGAGAGAGAGAGAGAGAATCCCAAGCAGGCTCTGCACTGTCCGCACAGAGCCCAATGTGGGGCTTGAACTCATGAACTGTGAGATCATGACCTCAGCAGAAACCAAGGGTCGGACGCTTAACTGACTGAGCCACCCAGGTGCCCTAGTTTTTAAATTCAAATTAAATTTAAAACTGAGTTCATCTGTCCTACTAGCCACATTTCAAGCTCTTAATAGCCTCTTATGGCTAATACCTCCCAAATTAGCACAGTCTGAAGCTGAACATGGCCAGAACCATGCCACCCTACACATCATGAAACTGCATGCATGTATTTTCAGTTCCAGTATTAGAATAGGGAGAGGATTGAGCAAGATGGGATCAAGAAAAGAGGCCGAATCTATGTGACATCCCAAACCTACTATAAAAGAGAAGAAAGAAGCAAGGGTGGATTGGTGGTTAGGGGTTAAGTAAAGGAAGGCATATTCATACAAACAGAAGCTGCGGCCATGCTTGACCCCAAAGCCTGCTTGGTGTGATGGGAACAGAAACCAGAAAAGCAGTAGGCTGATGAGAAAGTAGGTGAGGAAAGTTGCATTCTTTTTCATCTTGCCTAAGTTTCTTATCTTAATTTTCAACCAAAATGCAATGTAGGAAATATTATTTCTTTAAACACATGGCAGGAGCAACTCGTAGTATCACATTTCTGACCTTGACAAGGTACTACAGTCTAAAGCAGTCGTTTACAATCTGTCCAGGTTCGGGTGTTGAGCCTTGTGGAGAAGGTTATCAATCTGATCAATGGACACGTTGCAAGGATCATTCCTGAGGAACATTGTGTAATAATGGCAGATCCAGATAAATTTTGAGGTGCGCTGAACATCTTTTTAAAACTAGAACTCACCCAGAAGTTTATGCAATGGGTGTGTGGGTCTGTGGGTGGATGGATAGATGATGAGAGGGAAGAAAGGAAGGAGGGAGGGAGGGAAGGCAGGGTGGGCAGGCCTCAGAAGAGGCCCTGTGGTTATTGTTGTTGTTGACCTTGTTTTCACATTAGAATGTGTTACATGCCATTCACTACATTTATAGTGGGAAAAGCACAGGTTTTGGCATTAGATGACTATTACCATCTGACTTGTGTTCTTAGGGAATTCACTTTCTTTTTCTGAGCCTCATTATCTCATCTGTCAAGTGGTATTATACTGTGCACATTACAGGGATGTTATAAGCGTAAAAACTCTTTTATGTAGAAGATCATCTATGTAAATGATGATGCATTATACATACATTTGTTATTATTCTGCGTCTGAGTACAATTTATCTTCCTGGAGGGAGGATTGCCTGGATATAACCTATTGTGAACAAGTGTGAGAACTTTTAATACACTAATAGCCTTAGGCCTCAAATCCTGGAGAGCTTATTAGTGCTCGTTAGTGCCCATATAGTAAGTCCTCACTGTCTCCTTTGAGCATTTTGTACGCTATAATACTCTTTTCATACTGTTTTCGGTTATTTTCCCCATACACTTCCTCAAAAGTGCTCACTTTTTCCCTTGCGAGCTCTTTCTCCATGCTTAGCTCTTCCATTTATAAAGTAAATAATCTTGCCCACTCCCACCCGCTGCCATACTTTTAATCGCTGCTAATACTCAAGTGTACTTTTATGCTTCTACTTACTCTCCAGAACACTACGATAAACCTACTCTCAGTGCTAATTAGGACCAACTTGAGCATACGTCAGCAGCCCTTTAACTGTTCTCTTTGAAACGGTTCCAGTTAGTCCTTTTAAATAAACTTCAGAAAAGAACTCAAATTAACTTGCTTCTTAATGTCCTATGGCTCAGACATTGGATTTTCTTTTCCCCATAGTGACTTCTGGTTAGCAATCAAAGAGCTACTTTCTTACATTATGATCTTAACTCAAGTTCCTGGGAGTGGAAAGATTCAATCATTTCTTCAAAATCCATAATTATATTTTGTCTTTACATTTTCAACTTCCCCCGAATACTTTTCCTTCTCTTGAAGCTACCTCCTATTCCATTTCGTTTATCCTTTGAGGGTGATATTTCTCATGAAGAGTCTTACCAGAAAGTGTAAGACAAGAACACTTCTGTGGGGGTTATATTGCTCAGTCAGGACCAGCTACATGATTTGTGGATTCCAGTGCAAAATGAAAATGCAGAGATATTCATTTATAAAAAAAAATTATTAAAAATTTCAAGACAGCAACAACGGAACATTATCCAAATGTGGAGCCCTTTGAACACAATGTGCAACACAACCACACAGGTCACACGCCCATGATGTCCTTACATAATCATTGTGTGTGGTGATACAAACTGACAGTCTTGTCCACTGTGCATTTTAATCATGGACTCCACTTTGTAAAAGAAATATATGCCTTTGATAACCTCTGTAATGATTCCTATTATATATGAAACTTTTAGTCAATTTGGCAACTTTTAGTAATTCAGTTACTTTACCTGTATGTGAATTTTCTGACACTATTTTAGTCAATGACTACCTTAGCTTTGGGTTGTAAGATTAATTGGGACATTTCAAGGAAGTTGAATGCTTCAGTAGTCATATTTTAATGATGACATTAAATCAGAAATTGCATTCATTGCAGTTTTATTTGTTAACACAAGTACATTTATAGTGTTGAGAGCTTTTAAAGTCCAAAAACACTAGAAAGGCATAAACATGAGAGAGTATGCAGTCTGGTAAAACCCTGGAAGAATTTCATGCATGTTTGGGGGCAACCTACGGTATCTCAATTGATTGTAAAATATATTTAATGCTAAATTTGATGGCATCATTACAGTGCCTTGTGTTCTTACATGCATATTTTCAGACCTTCTCCTCCTCCACCTGGGCTAGCCACCACTTAGCCCTGCAGGAAGCTGAGTTTCTACATTTATCTGCTAGGCGAGGGTAGAGCGAGCAGTGTTGATTTTGCTGTATGTGGCCAATTATCTTGACCTTTATGATAGATCAAGCCGTGGAGGGACCAGGAGGCTGAGTCTCCCTCCCATTTACATCTCCTTCAAGGGAGCATAGCACATTGCAGTCCTGTCAGTTTGTGGTCTTATATTTCACTCCCCAGCGATGCACATCTTGAGACACTGTGATTAGCATCCCTAATTCCTAAAAATTGACTTGCCTTGTTATAACTAGAGAGCTGTCGCCTAAAATACTTCACCTACTGTTCGAAAGGGTATTATTTTAGTGCCCTGGGGATAGGAAAAGTTTTCAACCCACCAGTGCAGGGATTAGTTTTATTTTAAAGTATTTGAAGTATTTTAGATAACTTAGCTAAGAATGATCCAAGTTCAGTGGCCTCCCAAGAATCTTTAAAAATGTGCTCCAAGTCCTTATCTGACAACAATGTGTAGAAATGCCTACATTCTGTCTGTATTTGGACATCAAGATCTACCTCCTTTATATGTCAGAGAAATTAAGGCACCTTCTGCATCAACCAAACACAGAGGATGATTTTGTTTGGATAAATAGCTTTTTATTTGAATAGGATTTCTGACTGAATCATCTAGAATTAATCATACATCTATTGAATAGCATGTACACTTTTCCTTGTTTTTCATATCCCTGTCCACTAAGCAAATAAAGACATTTCTTTTTTATTAATTGGGGTATTCATAATTGCCTGTATAATTTTAGAGAGCTACATAATTTTGTGATTCACTTAGAGTCAGGTAAAGGTTATATCTCCATGAGACTAAAAGACCATCATCTCTTCAAATGATCTCTATTCACCAGCTTCTTGAACTGTTGATTGACTTAACTAGTCAGATCAGTTTATGTATTCAGACACAGTCTGAGCCAAACAGCTAGTATGAAGAAGTTTTAAAATCAGAAAAATCTATCACTGAATTAACTGTGCCATTCTTTTAACAGAGTTGACCAAACTAACCGGACTTTTCAGTGGTAATTCAGAGACAGTGTATTTTCTGTTTCATTTATGAACAGGGGCATTGGAGCTCCATGTCCAGGATATATGAGGAAAATACATATTTTCATTTTCCTTCATGGTTCTTCACCCGGACAGTAAAGAGTGATAGACTGTCCCCTCAATAGCAACAACACTGATGAGAGCTGGTGTCCCAGAGCCTCTGTCCTCATTCATGATCATGATTCTCTTTCCCAAGTCTCATTTTCAGAGAGAGAAATGGAGACCTAGAAAACACACGACTCTATTATTAAGTCAAGCAAATAGCTTGGTGGCTTACAAAACAGCTGAGTATTCAACTTCATCCAAGAGTTATTCTGCCAGTTATTGCTTGAATACCAGGTTACTCTCTTCATGTTGTTTCTGTAGCTCTTTACCATTTCATGTGAAGTGGTGCGCTTTGGTGGTACATTTAAAAGAAGCCATGGTTTAGGCGTGTTTAAGTCATACAATTACTAGTCTTTCTCCGTAGACATATACTTGGTGTATGCTGATAGGAGAAGAGTGATAAACTAGGTAAAGCTATGTACTTAAAGAGGCACTTATTGTGGATGCATTACTTGGTGTTTGATTGAAAAAAGGTGCTCTTAGTAAGACCCTGAGCCATTGAAAAAGAGCACAGCAGTGAAGTCAAGAAGTAAGTCGTAGCTCACCGCATAGAACTAATAATTATAAAAAAAAAATTATGGAGCAGGGTTTCTCAACTTCAGGACTACTGACATTTTAGCCTGAATAATTCTTTGTTGTAAGGTGCTGGTCTATGCAATAGGGGGTATTCAGCAGTGTCACTGGCTTCTACCTAAGCTAACTAAAAATGTGACAACTAAAAATGTCTCCAGACATTGCCAAATACCTTCTGAGGGGCAAAACTGCCTTCAGTCAAGAGCCAATGGATAAGCTTCCGATTTTAAAAGTACTTGGATCTCCTCAACCACTCTATTAGGCTTTTTTTTTAATCTCTATTTTACATCAGAGGAAACTGAGGCTCAGAAGAGTAAAATCACTTGCCTGAGGTCTCACAAGTAGTATATGGTAGGGATGGAATCCAAACTGAGACAAACTATCTTTTTTTTGATCCTTAAAATGGGTTTTATTGATTAAGAAGTTGATAAAAAGTCATTACATGTGCTATTGAATTTAGAATGAGATATTCAATTCTGAAAATATTTAGGTTTAGTACACTTTAAAAATACTAAAATGACTATAAGGAATTAAATAATCAGACAAGTCTTCTGGAGCCATACCATGGGTCTTTTTATTACACCAGTAAAGAAAGATATTGTATCATTCTGAATCAGATTACCTTTTTGGTAATCTGGGTTTCCTGGGCTTTACATTAATAGAATTGAGCCAGAGTAATTCTCAGTATCCTGAGGGGCACTCAATGTTCAGTCTTTCAGTAAGGCATCTATTTCCCAATACCCCCAGCATTTGATATGTTAACAAGAATAAATTAGGTAACTACTGAGAACTGTAGAATTTTTCTAAGAAATCATAGATTTCAGTGAGATGAATGAATAATTTCAATAAGGTTATAGATCTAGATTTCTCTTCAACTTAAAATTTCTTATGCTTCAAATCCACATTAACGAGTCACACTCAAAAATTGGTTGATTAAAAAATGGATTTACTTTTTTGGTGTCAAAATTTCTGGGAAGTAAAGAAGAAAAAACCTTATAAAGTATCCTCAAACTCAAATAAAGAAATGCCTTTTTAAGAACTAATTTTAAATTGGTCTGTGTTGGCACATTAAGACATATTTCATGACGATTGAGTGCCAAGTCTAGCATTTAAATATTTGTGCTTCACCAGAATGAAACCTTTGTTATAGTACTGGAAATAAAATGGAGCATATCTTCATTATGAGAGAAAATAATTTGGTCAAATAAATAAATAAATAAATAGGCAGTGGCCTCGAAGACTTGTATTTAGGCCTATAGTAGTGACAAGCTAACTCTAATGACAGAATAGTGATCCACTGGGAAAACATTTCAGTAGAGACTGAGGAGTCTTCTCATTTCTACTTAAGATGCTTCTGTTTTGAAAAGGAATATGGAGGTGGGGAAGGGGATGAGTGAAATAGATGATGGGGATTAAGGAGTGTACTTGTTGTGATGAGCCCTGGGTAATATATGGAGTTGTTGAATCATTACATTATACATGTGAAACTAGTATAACACTGTATGTTAACTATACTGGAGTTAAAATTATTAAAAAAAAAAAAACTTTTTCAGTGATATTTTTCCATCTTAATTTGGAAAAAAAAGGAATATGGACATTATGAGCTTGCTAGTCATGCTAAGGAAGCATATAGCTTCTACTTTTAGGTGCTAGTGGCATTTGTAAGGCTTAAAGACTAACAACAGTTTGATAGTTTCTCAAAAAGTTAAGCATATAATTGCCATATGACCCACCAATTCCACTCCTTGATATATACCCAAAAGAATTGAAAACAAGGACTTAAACAGATATTTGTATGCAAAGTTCATCGCAGCATTATTTACAATAGACAAAAGGTGGGGGGGGGGCGGAACCTCAATCCATTATGGATGAATGAATAAACCAGATGTGGCCTATACAAACAATGGAATATTATTTAGTCATAAAAACAAATGACATTCTGGGGTGCCTGGGTGGCTCAGTCAGTCGGTTAAGCATCTGACTCTTGATCTTGGCTCAAGCCAGTTATGACCTCATGGTTCATGGGTTCAAGCCCTGCTTCGGGCTCTGTGCTGGCAGTGCGGAGCCTGCTTAGGATTCTGTCTCTCCCTCTCTCTCTGCACCTTCCCCACTTGCTCTCTCACTCTCTCTCTCTCAAAAATAAATAAACATTTTTTTTAAATCTTTAAAAAATAAAAACAAAAAGAAATGACATTCTGAAACATGCTACAATATGGATGAATCTTGAAAACACACTAAGTAAAATAAGCCAGATGCAAAAAGGCAAATATTATACGATTCCATATATACAAAGTGTCTAGAATAGGCAAATTCATAAAGACAGAAAGTAGATTAGAGGTTATGAGGGGTGCAGGGATCGCAGGAGGGCAGAATGGAGCCTTATTTTTTTTACAGGTAGAGTTTCTGTTTTGAACGATAAAAAGTTTTGGAAATAGTGGTGATGGTGGCAAATGTGAATATAATTAATGCCAATGAATTATACATTTTTAAATGGTGAATACGGTAGATTTTAGGGTATGTGTATTTACCAAGAAAAGTACTAGGGGAAATATTTTAACTTATATAATGGATAAAGGGCTAAAATCCCTAATACACAAAACAATTTGAAAAACATATGGAAAACCCAGTAGTTAACCAAAAAAAATGGACAATTTATAAAAGAAATATTAATGACCAATTAATATATGAAAGCATAATGATATGATCATCCTCGATTGTAATAAAATACATATAAAAATTAAATAAATATAAATAAATAAATAAGATCTTTTTTTTCACTAGGAATAAAAAAAAAAGAAAGAAAAAGAAAGGCTTTGTGCAAAAGGGCAGACTGAGTTGACCATCTTTTTAAAACCAATGTTTTAATGCAAAGTGTTTAGTGCAAATGTGGACGATATCTATCAAAATTTTTATTAATATTCCCATCATTTGACCCTCTCACTTCTGGCAATCAGCCTGAGCATCATCAGATACATGCAGGAAGAAATGTCTGTATCAAATGCTTATCATGCCACCTAGATGTCCAACAATAGGAAAAAAAGTTATTATCAGCCATGGGGCATCCATAAGATAGAAAAAATACTGTGCCATCATTAAAAATTATATAAAAAGAATATTTACTAGCAATGGGTAAAAGTTCATAATACATTTTTAAGTGTGAAAAAAGTTAATGATTCTCTTGGAGTACTGAGATCATGAATGATTTTTATTGTCTTTTGTATCTTTCATATATCCAGATTTTCTGCAGTTAAAATGTGTTATCATCAAAAATTCTATTTAAAAAGAAATATTAATAAAACAAAACTTGATGTGTTGAGAGGCACCTGAGATTTCTGAGGTCATGTTCATTTGGGAATAGTATTGAGCATGAAGTAGAGGAAGCAAGAATCAGAGCAGTCCCTTTACCCTCCATGGGACTTGGTGGTCTCTGTCAGGATGAGGAGGAAAGCACTGGCCACCAAAGCATGCCGATAATAAAGAGCCTGGAAGCCCAGCCCACACATCAAAGGAGATGAGCCTCAGATGGACATCTGAACTCAAATTTAAAGAAAATTACACTTTTACTGGTCAGTGTCATTAAAAGTCTTACAACCATTATTGTCCACTAACCAAATGAGATGAGAGTACGGCAAAACTTTGGTTTGAGAGCATAATGCATTCCAGAAACATGCTTGTAATCTGAAGCACTTGTATATCACAGCAAATTTCCCCGTAAAAAATGATGGAAACTCAGTTGATTCTTCCCACAACCCAAAAATATTCATATAAAAATAATTACAATACTGCAATATAATACAAAATAATAAAGAAAATACAAAATATAAAGGAAAATAGACAAATCAGCTTGCACTCCCCTTTGAAAACCTTCATGGCTGGTGTGAGGGAGACAAGAGAGAGGAGGATTATTGTGTAGGAGGGCTTTCACTATCACTAACGGAATCACTGCTATCTATTGGCTCAATGGAATCTTTTTCATTTCGTGCAACTTTAACAAGGAAGCTATCCAGTGACACTTCCTTTTGACTCCTTATGAGGATTTCATGGAAATGTAACATTGCATTGTTGTTAAATAGATTCATCACTTGCACTGCTATAGCCTTTTTTGGGTTGTGCTTTTCTACAAAATTTTGCACTGTTTCCCACATTTTACACATCTCCCAAATCTCATTTGAAGTCAGGGATTTCTCCTCCGTCTCTCTCCAGATGAGATGCAGACACAGACTTCTTATAAAATCTTGCAATTTCGGCCACTCGCATACGTTGTTTGTACTTCTCGATGATTTCCTTAATTTCCCCCGTAATCATCACCATCTTTCTTTTCAACCTTTTTCTGCAAGGGGGCCATTGCATACGCTTGCATGGATGTTGACTACAGTACAGTATTAATACACTCTTGTCATATACTGCATTTAACGTAACTGGCAATAAGGCAGCAAGAGGAAAGGGTCTATATCTGCAGGCAGCCTAGCCTAGAACGAAGCAAAACATTCTTAAACTTACTCTTGTATGGAAAAACAAAGGACTGTCCATAGGTGCTTTGAAGTGAGAAAAAGCACACCAATGCCAGTTGTGGGCACCTTCTATTGTTCTGAAAAATTATTGATTTCTTCCACACACTGCGGCCTGAGCAAATATCCAGGCATGGAAGATGATTACCAGTAATTCTGCAGCTAGAGAAAGAGAGAAGAACCAATGGCATAGTTGTGCTTACATGACTTTTGACGTCATGTACTACTCATATTGCAAGACATTACTTGTTTATCAAGTTAAAATTTATTAGAGGGGCGGCTGGGTGGCTCAGTCAGTTAAGCATCTGACTTCGGCTCAGGTCATGATCTCACGGTTTGTGAGTTCGAGACCCGCGTCGGGCTCTGTGCTGACAGCTCAGAGCCTGGAGCCTGCTTCGGATTCTGCGTCTCTCCCTCTCTATCCCTCCCTGACTAGTGCTCTGTCTTTCTCTATCAAAAATAAATAAATGTAAAAAATTTATTAGAAATGTTTGCTCATCTTGCGGAACACTCGTAGAACAAATTACTGGCAATCCAAGATTTTACTGTGTTTGTCTTTATCTTTCAGAAATATATATACCTTCCCAAGCTGTGCTTAAATCATACACAGGTTAAATATATAGGATTTTGGGGTGCCTGGGTGGCTCAGTCGGTTGAGCATTGGACTTTGGCTCCAGTCATGACCTCACAGTTCTTGAGTTCAAACTCTGCATCAGGCTTGCTGCTGTCAGCATGAAGCCTACTTGGGATCCTCTGTCCCCCTCTCTCTCTGTACCTCCCCCGCTAGCACTCTCTCTCTCTTTCAAAAATAAAATGAAAACGTTTAAAAAAATACAAAATAAATATATAGGATTCTGCGTAGTTATAATAATTATATTTTGAATGGAAAATAATAAAGGATATTTCTTCAAAATCCTATGAGTTTATTTAAATGGAAAGCTTTATAAACATGGAGAAGTTAAATCACGTTCAGGTCTACATTTAATGAATACCTTTAAATTAAAATTTGTGACTTTCCCCCAAAATACCCAGATTTATGATCATCAAAAAAAATACTTTGTGTTATCGTATTGTATGGAATTGTAAACTCCTTGTGATCAGGGTGCATGTCTTTCCTTTATAAATCATAATTTTCTAATGATAAAAAGTTAGATCTGTTTAATTTAAGTAATTTAGGAAATGTTGATAAACGTAAGTTAAAAATACAAATTATTGGCATTCCCTCCACCCAGATATACTACCGTACATATTATGGCATATACCCTTTCAGATTTTTTTCTGTATTCATTTATTCTATACTTAAAAAAAAGTAGTATCGTGTATAGCTAATGGTTTTTAACTTGTATTTTTTAACATAACAACACATTTAGAAAATATTTCTGTTATTAAATAGTCCTTACAATATGATTTTCAGTAGAACATGGCTTCCCCCATTTGAGCATATTACACTGTACTCAGCGGGTCTCCTTTTTTTTTTTTTTTTTTTTCAGACAATAACAATGTCTCCAGTTCCTGCCATTATGAGCAGGGTTGTGGTAAACGTCCCTGCATTTCTCCATATCTGTGATTGTTCGTTACGTTAAATTCCTAGGAGTGGGATTACCATGTTAAAAGTATGAAATGTTAAGGTTTTTCGTTCATATTGTAAAATTGCTCTCGGAAAGGTACTATCAGTTTGAACTCCCACCAGAAGTAGAAAAGAAGTGATTTCCCAGCACCCTCACCATCACTACTATCACTAAAAACAAAACAAAACAAAGCCAGATTGGTAGATCAAAAATAGTACCTCATTATTGTTTGAATATGCATTTCACTGACTACTACTGAAGATGAGCTTTTTTAAGATAAATTTTTCATATGATAATTGAGCACTTATATTCTTTTAGAAATTTCCTATTCTTGCCCTTTGTTCATTTTTTCCCCGTGTTAGTCTGTTTCTCATTGATTTTTAAGAGCTGTTTTTATATGAAGAATATTACATGAAGACCCATTTCTTATATTTTGTGTCTTCTACAATATCTACTAAAGAGATCGGCAAATGGCGATATTTCTTTACAGGAGAACTTTACACTATGTCTGTGATTAAGTCAATCACGTGTATTCCTTTGGTTAAAATGAATCACGTGTATTCCTTTGGTTAAATGCGAAAATCACATTATTTCTCTTCACTTTCACTTTAAGCACTAAGTTTGATAATTTCAGTGTTTCAGAGGATAAAAATAGTCCAAGACTCCTAGAAGAAATTTAAAAGAGCTTAGAATTACTTAACAAAACAAAACAAGTGGTGTCAGGAGGGTGGAGGCAATGACAGTACACTTTCAAAATTCTACAAGGTAGAATCATTAATCTTTGGAGGTCGGGTTGAGGAGAGAAGAACTTGAACTGTAACAGAAAAGTGTGACATAGGAAAGAAGACTTTTGAAGAGGATGAAGGATTTAAGCACTGAGTTGTGTTCATCTAGGTAATTGTAATGAGTCCTTTCTTAGAATTGTCTAACAAGAGCAACTAGAAGGAGGCCGAGAGAAGGTCTTTCATTTTTGTGCCAGCAGTATCCGGCTGCATCTGAGCCCAGACCTCCTGCTCACCGAAGGCCTCCAGTGGATTAACACATGCAGTCACAGAGCTATCCCGACAGATTGGAGAGAAGGGAACGGTAGTGCCCCGGTCCCAGGTCAGGCCACCCAGAGTCCACTGCAAATTGACAATTCTACAAATATAATTTTTATATGGACAGCCATATAGCATTGTATTTTGTGTATTTTTATGGCACAAATGTGTTAGAATTAGTGCTATAAATGTCACATTTTAAATGCTATATTTTCGACATAAAACAACTTTGGTAACTCTGCTTTAAAGCATTTTAACAAGCCAGGAGTCTCAAAATATGAAAGAGTCTGGGCTTTGTCCGACCTCTGAGAGGCATTTATCATGGATTAACAAATTGGAAATGCTGAAAATCCCCTTATAGGGTTTGCTGATTTGCAGATTATTTACCTGGATATGTAATTGAGCAATACTGTGACTGGCTTGCTAGTTGTGATTATGGGGGCCTCCCAGGGGATCATATTAATACCAAAATTACTTAGCTTTTTTATTAATCAATTATGGGCTGTTTTATTTAGGGTATGCTGGGAGTTTGCAGCAGTAGAGTGCACTGGGGCTTTAAAATTTCTTTTGAAATCTTCTGAAGGTTTTTCCCAAAATGTGACTAATAACAGAGTTCTGTGACATGGTAAGAAAGCAAAGTATACCATTTGTAAGTTTAAAAGAAAATTACAGGTGACTTAACTCCAAAAGCAGTAATAGTTAGAATAGCAAGAGATACCGGGAGAGAGTGAATTAAATCCTTTGGGCATCTGTGGTTATTTTGGAGAAATCATTACCTGCTTTAATCATTTGGATTATAAGTGCTAGGAATGCATTCATGATTAAAGGTTTGATAGATGTATAATCTGACTCCGGATGTCAACAAGATCACAACTCTAGATAGTAAACATTGCCAGTGACTGATGATGCCTGCATAACAAAGTGGAAACATCTTACAAGTTGTGCCTTGGACCTGGTCAATACATTCATGCCAGTAAACTCCTTTGTGGGAATAAATATCATTGATATCTCTTTGGAAGTTTATTTAATTTTCTCTTTTCTTTTTATTTTTTCTGTTCTTTAATTCTTTCTTGTCCAAACAGACTGAGATATAGAACATCCAAACTGATATTTTTGTTTGCCTGTTTGTTTGCTTTAAAAAGATTAGTCTTTCCTGTTGGTTAATCTCAGTGTAACAGGAAAGTAGTGCATTGATCTGGTAGTTCATACAACTTTGTGAAGTTAACAGCAAAACTGCACACTGATTAGACTATCCAAGATACATCAAAAATAAAGCCTGCTCCTGAAGAGAAAGGCAGAGGAACTCATTCATGTAGTACATATGCTTTGAGGCTAATATGTGCCAGGCATGGTGCCAGATGCCCTGGGTGTATCCTCTTACCTGTTATATGACCAACACCAAAAGTTGCCAGACTCAACTCTCAGTCTTCACTGGGAAGCCACGAGTTCAGGAATGCCTTTGTTGGGTGGAAGTTAATTAACATGAAGTGGATGACCAAAAATGTTTTCCCATATGAATTTCTAAAACCTTAAACCCTATTAGAAAAACAATGTTGAACCTTGTGGAAGATGAATTACCTTTAAAAGTAGCATCTTAAAAGGTTTGCTGTTTTTAGTATAGCTGTTATAGTTCTGCAGTAGAAAAGTGACTTGCTTTTTACCTCCTAGAAAAAAAAAAATGACCAAAGTGGAAAAATGTGATGATGCATTTAGTGGAAAAATTTTAAACTTTAAATTTATCAGAAATTTGGGCAAATGATGAGGGGAAGTGGAGCAACGATACTCAATTTTCTATTGCAGTGGTTAGCAACTAGATGCAAGTGTAGCAACAATATAAAAAAAATACATATAAAAACTAGACAGGATCTGACCCATCACGTGCGTGACTCAGCCTCACTCACCCCACCCTAGTCTAGGCCTGAACAGCATGTTTTTAGCCCAGTAACCTCTGGCAACCATTCTGTCCCCCTCCTCTGACAAAAGAGGGTTGTGCTGGGTAGAGTCCCAAGAGCCTGGGAGGGATAGGAGCTCATAGCCTATAGATGCAATATGTTCCCATGCAGGACAATACTGAAAACGGTCTCCTAAGAGAATGGTGGGTCAAAATAAGAATAAAAAGTCCATGCTGGGTCATTTTTCCAAGTGGAACTAAAGGTGAAAAGACAGCCAAAATATTAAGTTAAAGAGACAGAGACAAATGTTGCTGGTAAATGAGGATGTGGGGAGATGAGCCTGCAATAATTCCTAAATCATCAGTGGACATCTGCATGGTCTTATCCACTTTCCACAGCTGCTCTGAGAACTCCAGGATCTTTGAAAGTGATAGTCAGAGGCAAACCATTCATGTGCTTTTGGCATTTCTAATCATCTGACAAACCTATGTACTTTCCATTAGCACCAAAATTTTACTACCTTTACTTTAGTCTTAAGGCAAGTGAGCACCAGATAGTGGCCATGTGCTCTCCTTTCTGGAAGACTCTTGGCATAAGGAACCCAGTGAAGAGGACACTCACATCTGGGTTGATAATGGCTTCTTGGTAGTGTCCTGCACTGGGTGAGACATCTTCATACCTGGGGCTCAAAAGAGCTGAGTTAATTACCCAAGAAATTGGTAGAACTGTGATCAAGTACAACACAGGACGTTGTTGAGGGGCAGTTTAAAAACTTGTTGGAAAATCAACAAGATTGGCAGCCTGCAAAGCAGCTTTCCAAACCCACCTGATTCCAAACCTGAGGATTTTTCTTCTGAGCAGGAAAACTCAAGTGAAAACCCAAAGAAATTCTACTCAAAAGAGTCTTTGTACACATATCATTACCTCCTCTTCCACCACCAGCCCCACCACCACCAAATTCACAGGGACACATTTCCCAAAGATAGTTTGTCTAACCAGCTAATCAATCTGAAAACAAAAGCCCCTTCTGGAAGTTTCCATTGCTAGGAGGTTTTCTGCTTTTTGTGATGAAAACTGAGGAAGTTAATGCTCCAGAATCCAAGTCTACTTTGCTCAATTTCTACATAAGAGGCTGGGTAGAAGGTATGAGAGAGAGAGAGAGAGAGAGAGAAGAAGAAGGAGAAGGAGAAGGAGAAGGAGAAGGAGAAGGAGAAGGAGAAGGAGAAGGAGAAGGAGAAGGAGAAGGAGAGAGAAGGAGAAGGAAAAGGAGAAGGAAGGAGAAGGAGAAAGAAGGAGAAGGAGAAGGAGAAGAAGGGGAGAGGAGGAGGAGGAGGAAGGAATGTTTTTTATACTTGCATCAGGAGACTAGTATTAATATACTTTTTGGAGACTTCTTTTTGGAGAAGTAAATGAACTTTATACAATGTTTAAGGAATATTGTATATGTAGGATCAAATGAGGGGAAAGGATAGTTTTGCCAAAGGCAACTGTTATCAAGGTTCTGAAATTAATTGGATGCTTTAATTGAGGTAGATTACTAGCTAATGCTTGCTTGAATACAGTAATTCTCCTATTAAATTATCTTTGAATAATTACCTGAAATTTCTCAGCTGCAGGGACTGATGGCTATTTAATTGCACAGTGATGTTGCTATATAATTACTTAACAAGGTGTCCTGTAATAGTTTAATTCCCTTTTTACTGAAAAAAAAATGTGGATGATAAAGTAACTACAAATAGCTCTTTCATAAAAAATAAATCACTGCAGATTTTTTCCTTCAGATTATTTGATATTTGAAAGTAAGTGAAATTATTTCTAAATTTGTGATTTATAATTCAAGTATTGATGATTTTTTAAATAGAGTAGAGCCTCTCTAACACATAATACATTAGATAACATTTCAAAGGGTTGGAATTGTCATTTTTAATTTTTGCTTATCATGAGAATTTTATGTCTCATTATTAAATACCCAAGAAACCACACCTTGCTTTTCATTCTTATTGCATATTTTATCTAAGGTTTTCAAATTAAGCATGTAGTCATTAAATTAATAATTAAATATTATTTAAATATGGCCATATGTCATGTGATAATGGTATGACAGAAAATTAAATGAATTGCTTGAAATTATTTGGCAAACAATCTGTAGAGAGTTTCCACCAATACATCAATTTATCAGCATTTAGAATATTTCTACAAACATTTATAGAATATCAGCAACAAATATTATCTGACTCTTATCAGGCTCATTGAATTGATCCCTACAGTAATCTTAATCAGATATTGAAGTCAAAAACAAGGGACAATGTATTTTGACAATTTTTTTCCTTAGGTAAATTGGTGAACTACTAAAATCTTAGGAAAACACAGCTGATTGGGTGTTGACTGAAAAAGCAAATTAACATTAGTGCATTGCCAGTCTTAGCACATTAAACATTTCCAGAATTTGTCCCAATGATTTAACAATGTATACCTGACCTGAATGCCAGAACAATATGCTGGCAACAATTTGTTGGCCCCAAACTAGACCTGAAAAATGCTTACATATATTAAGAGAATGGGTCATATTAATAAGATGAAGTTCAACAGATCCCAAGAGATTTCATTCACATATAGAGAAGATGGACAGGAATAATCTATTTCCAGTATGGCAGAAACAGTACTGAGTCATTGTGGAAAATTAGCTAAATATGAGTCTTCACATTAGACCATTTTTTCTAAGCAAACCAAGTACTGAAATACATACAAGTTTTGCCGTCCTGAGCATTGGTCGGTACTAAGCAGGTGATCCCAAAGTCAGTCCTCAATTTTGTTTTTAAATCACAGCTCGCAGATATAATATGTGCATTACACAGTTTAAAAGCCAACAAGCCCTTCATTATCTGTAAATTATTTGTCCTGGCTCCAGTGTGAAAAGTTTCATTCTACTTACAATAAAGTTTTTGGAGCAGATGAAAATATGGCACAGAATACCCCTTATGATTATTGTGTAAGCAATATAAGAAATATAGGTGGCTGTGTTTCTACTGGGTATCTCAGTCATTAGGCATCCGACTCTTGATTTTGGCTCAGATCATGATCTCACAGTCATAAGTTTGAGACCCATGTAGGGCTCCGTGCTGACAATGCAAAGTCTGCTTGGGATTTTCGCTTTCTCCCCATCCCCCACTCACACTCACTCTCTCTCTCTCACTCTCTCTCTCTCTCTCAAAAATAAATAAACATTGTTTTAAAAAAAGAAACACAGGTGATCCATGATTTGATGAAATCAACCTCATATGTTAAAGCTCTAGATTGACTCATCACCTAAGAAATACACCACACAGGGAAATGTGTGATGACTTAAGATTTTCCTTCCTGCAGGGAAATCTAACAACCTCACCCTATGGAAGTAATGTCATGGATTAAGCAGTCAGTAAAAACTATATAACAACCACTGTATCTTTGAGATCATTAAGATTGAAATGGAGCTTTGAAATTCTGTCAAATGAGGAAACAGAACCAAGGTGTTTGGTCATTTCAGCCTTTTGGCCTCTTAACAACGTTTCAAAGCCAAGGCCAAACAGAAGCCAGTTGTTACAGTCTGACAGGAGGAGGGAATGACATGATGCGGTATGAGGAGGGAAAGATGGCAGAACAAGAGTGGTGGAGGTGGAAGGGAGGGAGATGCAGAACGTGAACGGAAGTTCTTGGTGATCCCCAAAAGATCATGTACCCCAAGATGCAACCCTTTGGTTGTTTATGAATATTGCAATTGTGGCCACTCTTCTGTGATCCACATCACCCTTACATACTTCTGGTTTTGAGGAGAGGATGCCAAAAGGCAACACAATTCTTCTTTGAACATGTGAGTAAAAGGGAAAGTGGTAAAGACTGTTTCTGGGAAACTTTCTACCAAGTGCAGACCATTGGCCAAGCCTGTGGTATGCTTGTATATATTGCGTAGCTTCCCAGGGCACTGTCCTACCAGTATGCAGGGACAAGACAGTCAATGGCACAAGATAACCCTCCTGAGACAGTGGACCCGTTTGCACTGTGCACTCCAACAATCTATTTCTCTCTTGAATAATAGTACCATGACAATAATAATAAATAGCCTCAGAGGTTTCCAGTAGAAACCATAGTTTATTTCTCCAAGCAACAACTGTGGATAAATGTCTTTTTTTTTCATTTAGGAAATATATCATGTGCTTCATCAGGAGATACAGTACCATTATCTTTTTCTAAGGTATTACTTTGGTTTATTTAAAATTAGAGCTCTGTTCTAATCACATGACTTAATCAGTGGGCATGGCAGTCTAATACCACTGTTGTGCTTGACTTCAGAATCAACTATGCTCATTTTTAAAAATAGAAGTGGTCCTTGAATAAAATGAATAGTCTGATTTATTAAGAATGGACTTCATTTTCTTGTATGGCTTTTCCTCAAATGGAAATATGTATCTCAGAAATAATTATACAGGAAATCTTCCCTCAATTCACATATCCGCTCACCCCTAAAATAAAATAAAATGAAATTTCTTCATGTGGTTCCAAAAGGAAGGAGACATCTCTGTTCCTTGTCTTAATAATGCATCTTCTGCCAAAAGACAAATGTCAAATTAAATAGACAAGACAAAATAGAAATGTCTTTATTAGGAGCAAGCTGCTTTGAACCACATGGTGTGGATGTGTGTTTACAGTAGTGTCAGTCACTGTTCAGTGACTGAGATCAATTCTTCATTGGGATTCACGTTTTCACTGTAAATGAGAAACCACAATTAGGTAGAATTTTGATCAATCTTCCTCCCAATAGATCTGGAATCAGATTTTAAGCCTGATCTGAGCGAACATTTGTCTTTTATTCCAGTACAAAAGCTTGGAACTGCGGCATCATTGAAGCATCCTTGAAATCATTTGTGTTTCACTGGTGATGTGAGATACAGCATCTCTTTCTTTCCACAAACTAGATGGGTTTTCTGCCACTTTCATCTAAGGGGAATTACTTAACCTTTTACAGCCTTGTTCTCTCATTGGCAGACTGAGGGTTTTGGACTGTAATGAGTAGTTCCTATTACACTCATGCTTAATAATCACCTGGGGGCTTGATAAAAATCCATTTTCCTAGGCTCCACCCACCAGAGATTCTGGTTCAGTAAGACTGGGGTGGAGCTCAGGTATCTGCGTTTTTAACAAGCTCCTCAGGTGACTTATACTTTGAGGACCATAGTATTTAGATGGTCTCTGAAGTCCCTTCCAGATTCTAACCTCTGCACTCCATGCATGAAATCTTTAGACCCCCAGTGTTTCCTAAAGATGAACTGGAATTATGTACAAGCTGGTTGCCTAATACAGATTAGACGATATGTCAGGTAACAATAATATTAAACAGCTAACATTTGTGGAGCATTTCCCAAATTTAGGCAAGCTTATTTTAAGGCCTTTAGAAGTATTAACTCATTGATCCTCAAAAAATATTGGGAGAAAAGTAACATTATTGTGTCCATTTCACAGGTGTGGAAGCTGAGGCCAGAGATTAAGTCATTTACTCAGATTAGATAGGCCTTGGGGAATGGGGCACTTGCTAGGCTGAAAAGGACAGTCTAGGTGGAGAGAGCAGGAACGAAGGCCCAGACCTAGAAAAGCTCATGAATTATTCAACCATAGCAAGTACTCCTGTGTCTGGAGCCCAAGTGGCTTTGGGGAGTATGTGAGGAAGGAGGAGATATTTAGATGTTAGGGAACAACATAAATGTTCAACACCAACAGGAGATTCTTACAATAAACCTTTGTATGTGCATAGAATACAATATCTTAGCCATTAAAACTTTTTAGAAAGATATTTAATGACAGGACAAGGTTCATGATATAATGTTAAGTTTTAAAAGCAAAGTTATCAAACAACATAACTCCAACTTTGTGAAAAATATGTAAAGGTATATGGTTATATATGTAAAACATTGACAGGGTTCTTACGCAGCTTGGACTAATCCTTGGTTTTCATTTTCTTTATTATTTGTGTCTTACCAATTTTTCTCTACGAAGCAATACTACATGTTATTTTGTAAAATAAGTGTAATAAAATGTATTGTTTAAATAGATTTTCAACGTGAATTGAAGCAAAAAAGGTTTTGTAATAACCAAAGCATTTAATCAGGGAACCCCATTTCTGTGCATTCCAGTTAAGTTTAAGTTTCTAGTTGCCAAATGCAAATGGTTCAATATCATCACCAAATTTTCTGTGCCCCCCCACCCCGGAACTCACGTGCATGGAAATTTAGCAAGGTGATGTAGCTTAATAGAGTTTCCTCGCTCACTATGCGAATTCACAGTGAGGTACGATACCATAATGTAAGAGTGCGTAAGCCATGGGTTTAGGAATCCGTGGTGGTGGGTAGACGTAGTGGGGGGATTAGATTGTTTCCTCCTTCTCTTTTGGCCAAGCAGTGTAGAAAGTAGCTATGACATTGGTGGCAGCCATTTATTTAACTTCAGAGGCCACATGTTGCCAAGCAGAATCAACACTCACTGAAAAGAAAGATTAAGAATTGTTTACAAAAGTATCTTCCGTTTAAATCTGAAGAGCTTTGTCCGAAAGTAACCAGCACCTGAGGTCTAGCTAAACTTTTGAAGCAAAGGACAGTTGTTTGGATGAAGGAGTAACAGTCTACTTATAGACAGTAGAATCTTTGGAATTAGAGAGCCTGATGTTTTTCATTCTGGTGACAGAATTCTGGGTGTGCTTTCCAGAGCTGCTCCGTGCTGTTAGCCACGTGTAGGGAAATAATTACAATGACAAACCCAGATAGCGTTTGCTGTGTGCTCTACATGTTAGCTCGTCATATAATATTCACAGTCACTCCTGTGATGTCACGTAGGTCACATTATTATCCCCATTTACATGTGAATAAACTGAGACACAAGAGAGGCTTAGAAACTTGTCAAAAGTCGTATTATCACCATTTCTTAGGGTCTTACACGTGCCAGGCACTAGTGTGTGTTAGGATCACCATACTGACGCAGCATGCTGTAAGTACTTTGCAGATTTTTAACTTCGAGCTGTATAGTAATTTTGAGAAATATCGATATGTCCATTTTTCAGACGAGGGAGCTGAGGTTCATTTTAAGAGAACATGAAGTGCCTGAAGGGAGAATTGGCAGGTGGGGAGGAGCAGCAGTGTAAATGGCCCCCGTTTCCCTTTCCTCCTGCTCCTTCCACCTCACAGCCCCCTCCCCCAGATATTACTGTTTCACTCCTTAAAGTTCAGGTCCAAATACAGATTCGAACACTGTCAAGAAAGATGCCCACAAGTCCCAGAGAAGAGGAACACATGTCTCCAGAATCAGACAGAAACAGTGGAATCCTGACTCTGCCACTTAGTGGTGGTTTGACTTGGTAAATTTCTAAATTTCTCAAGGCCTCATTTTCCCCATCTGTCAACTGAAGATTACAATGGCACTTACATCATATAGTCATGGTAAGGGTTGCATGAGATCATTCTTATAAAGAATTTAACAAAAGGTATTCAGTAAATAATAACAATAATAATAAGGGGAGGAATAAATGTAGGACACTCTGGTTTAAACAAAATTAAACCAGATTTTTATTATAGAACTCTTCTGAGCCTTTAACAGCCAATGTTGTTGGTGAAGCTGTAAGAAGACAAGATAGAAGTCAAGTGTTCCCAACCCATTTGAACATTTATTATTTTTTTCGGGGCACTCATGAAGTCCTGGGGGCTCTTTAGGAAAGCCTCTACTAGACAAAACCCTGGTGTAGCTGAAATTGTTCAGAGAAGTTCTGCTGGCAAACAGTATACTTCCATGTCAGAGACTTTGTAATAGAGGTAAAAATAGTATATTCTAATATTTTCAAATGCACATGACATCCCATATGCTAGAAAAACCTAGGGCTTTAGGAAGAGTAGGATATGATGCCAATAATATTTGATATTAACTAAAATAGAATTGAATCTCTGCACAAAAAGCAAAGCTTGGCTGGTTGAAGGGCAGAGGGAGGGAGGAGAGAGCCTCTCCTAGGAGAACAGGGAAGAGAGAGGAGGTGGAGAGCAGAGGCCAGCTGGATGGATGCATGCAGCATGGGCTCCGGGTTGTGGAGGAAGCCAGTAAAGGTGGGAAATGTCCTTGAGGAATCGACAAGGAGGGGGGATCCTGAGGATGCCAAACAAAGGGTCCTGAATCTGCTGAGAACCACCTTGTTTACCCTTAGCTGTTTCTGTGTAACCAGAGGCAGCGTGTGCAGGAATTTTTGTCCTACACAAGTGCACTTATTTGCAAGTCAATAGAAACAATACTAGTGAAAGTCAACACTGCTTTGAGTGATTTGTAAGTTGCTCTAGAAACAAGGTTGTCTGTGTCCCAAGGGCAACTCCCAGGTGATTCCATGGTAGAAATATGGCTGCATGTTTTTTACAGTGGAATAGGTGGCACCCTAAGGCCAGCTTGCCGTAAACCCTGAGAAACGTTTAGTAGTAAGTCCAATGCCTGTCTCCTTCTCATTGGCCTCCTCGATTCAACTCCTCCCAACAACATCCACTTGGTTTTCCTAGTTGAAAAACTCAGAACTGTTCTCGACTTCTCCATCTCCCAAACCACACATCCAGCATCACCAAGTACAGTTGATTTAAAAGTCCAATGTAGTATTTTGTTTTGTTGTTAAACTACTCAATACATGCATCCTCCTAGAAAAATTGACAAGCAGATGAAAGGATAAAGACGCAGGGAGAAAAATCACTCTTAATCACACTGTTAGGATTTTCTGGGATTTTTTTTTTCATGAAATTTTCTATCAAGTTCTGTGTATACTTTTGAATTCAGACTTTTTTTTTTTTGAAATCTATTCATGACTCTTTTGCTGTCCCTCATTCACTACCATTTTATTTCAGAACTTTCTTCACCTGAAGGAAAATATTTCCTGTCCCTAAAGGCATAAGGGTGGGCAAAACAAGCATGAGTTCTGCTCTCATGGAACCCAGAAGCCATATATACCAATTCCCCGATTCTTTAACAGGAGGCTCATTCAGTTCATATTCTTCTACACCTTGCTTTCTTCCCTCTTAACACTGTGTCTTAGAGATCATTTTATATTAGTTCCTTATTCTTTTTTACATTGTATGTTATTTCCTTGTATCCTTGTATCATAATATATACCTCGCTCCTCTTGAGGGACATTAAGGTGTTCTTAATGTTTGCTACTGCAAACACTACTACAGTAAACAACCTTATATGCATATGCCATTTCACACATGTGGGAGCAGAGCCATAAGATAGATTCCTGGAAGTAGGGCTTTGGTAGAAATTGCCAGACTGCCCTCCACAGAGGCTTACCAAGTAACATCCCATCAGCAACCTCTAAGAGTGCCAGTTTCCCCACCACCTTGAAACACTCTATTCTCCTCTGAAAACCACTCAGTGGCCCAGGGAAATCCCACAGCTGATAAAACCAAAGGAGAAGTAAAGGTGAAGGATTCTTTCCCCATCAGGCCACCAAAGAACTTTTCTTCATGGAGGTCTGGGTTTATTTTTAAGGTCCCTTTATTCCTTAAAGAAAGAAAAAAAAGCCCACTACAATGCTCCATGTGGGTGTCACAAAGAGGAACAGATTTCTCTCCTGTGCTTCCAACTAACCCAACCACTTAAAAAGATACGGGACGCCTTTCAGGGTTGTTGGAGCAGTAGGGGAACACATAGCTGATCTGCAATCAAATGGCCACTCGGGAGAGCAATCTGTGTGCTCTTACCCACAGAGCAGCCAATTTCAACTGGAACATATGCAGAGCCCATTTGAGGCTTCTTTGTGCGATGGTTACACTCGCCGTCTTAGAGGCTGGGGCAGGTTAGGGGAGAGTGCCCATGTTGTACAACAGTGTATCTGAGCTGCCCTTTATGCCTACCTATTTCTTTCCCTGCTTTCACCCCTTTGTGTGTTTTTAATGGGGATAAGTGTGAGATGTGCTGGAGTGCAATCACATTGTGGTCTTAAAAGGATCTCTGATGATAGAAAATATGTCAATTTATTATTTCCCTCGGGACAGAGAAAAAAGTACAAAGGTTCAATGGATGATGAAGATAATACTTGTGCGCTGTATAGCATTTTGCAACAAAAGATTTTAAGGTGATTTTCCTTTAAAAAAATATTTTAGTCCCATTTTGTAGGTGGGGAGACAAGAAGATTTCGTAGTGACTAAAATGTCCTGGTGGTGGGACCCTGCATAGAGTCAGCATCTCTATGATCCTTTCCGGGCTCTGTTCACTCCCTCTAGTGGAATTTGGTTCTTCACATCAGAGTTTTGTACAGCAGTAGCAAGCACTGTGCTATTGTGCGTGATCTTTTGGGTACCAGAGCCACAGTTTCATCAAATCTTCAACCAGATGGCTAGGTCTGTGATCAGAGCTATCCCATATACCTACAGCTATAGTTTCCTTAAATAACAATTAGCCCCGCAGATCCTGGGCTGCTCTCGAATGCAGGAAGCGTTCTGGTGAGGCTCAGCAAGGAGGTGGCGGCTTGTTATTTGTCACGCAGGGTCATTCATAATGAATCAACAAAGCATTGACAATAGTTTTCTTGTAAACTGAACAAACCTTATAAATGGTGTGTGGTCTCCCCTCCCCCATGAATTAGTTCCTTTGTCCTGAAATGTATGGTTAGCACAGATATTCATTCTGCTCTGCTGGGAGAGTGGCAGAGTCTAGGGAGGCACCCGGAATGTGCAAGACAAGTCGACATTTTACATTTTGGTCTTCTGTGTTAGAGCTGGGAATATCTCATTTGTACCTTGAAAGTGAGAGAGAAAACATGGGTGGAAAGCATAGAAAACTTTCTAGACTATCTGAGTGATCAATTTTAGAACACGAATGTGAGAGCTACTTCCTCTCTTTTATGTGTACAAGGATGAAAGGAAATTAAGACTGTAGAAACAGTTTTTAAAATGCTTTGTATGGCTGCTTGAAATTCATTGTATGATTGCCTGTTTTTTTAAAACCCAAATAAGGAAGGCTAAAGTACTTAGAAGGAAACTAATTGCTTTAAGCTTTTCCTTCTCATTGTATGCTATTCTCTGCTGTTATATAATCTTGGATATTGAGTAACTGAATGAAAGGACCAGTGTCTTACTTAAAGTAAATGGACAAACATCATTTGCTGCTGGCATCTTCTTTGACTCCTGTGGGAAAGGAGGGAAGATATTTCATAGTTAAATATGCTATAACTTTGAGTTCATAATATCAATCTTTATTATCAAAACACTGAAACAAAAATTCACAGGATTGAAAAGAGCAAATCTATGTGGAGGGAGGTTTTTTAAAATCTTGAAATATTCAAGTATTTGAACATATCTGCCTGTCTTTATAAAAGGCAGATTATGATGGCATAATTTCTGACATGTTGTTACCAGACAGACTGTGTGTTGGAATGTATATTAGATCAAATTGATAGATTGCTTCATGAAAAGAACTGCAATATTCAAAGTTGACTTCACAGGTAAAATTATTTACAGAACTACACCACGGTAATAACATCTGTTTCATTTCAGATATAATTTTACATAATGGTAAATTTTTATCAAAGTGTATGAATGTTTTTTCTTTATTAAAAAGAAATGCCAAAATCATTGCTAACACATGAAAACAAGTCAATGATTAAGATCACATAAACCCATGTAATATGTATATTCAATCCAGAATTGTTTTAGGGTCATTGTAGCCATAGAGTTTTCAAATAAATTATTTGAATATAAAAGTAGATTATGTATTTCCCCTGTGGCTGGCCAAATGTCTTTTCAACAAAGGGTAAAATAAGAAGGCTATTTTTTGTGTAAAAGAGTGATCTTTTTAGTCATGCTTGGCTGCCTTTTCAGGACTGTCTCCATTTATAATGAGATATTCTTGAACTCATTTGAACCAGAAAGTTTAGTAAATTTGTGGTACATTTTTACATGAAATATCATGATTTGTTTAAAATGATCAGGGCTAGAGCAAAGGGAGAGTCGATTAATGATTGTTTTGATTTCTAGATTATAATTTTGAGCTGACATTTACATTCGAGAAAATCTAGAATATTGAAAATATATATTTATTTACTTTATTATTTCACCCTTTTTGTCAGTTCTAATTTCATCTTATTGTCTGCTTAAAGGTATACTTGCTACTCAAATCTCAGTTAAATCTCAATTGAAGCTGTCATAAAGACTATTGTAACAGTAGTTTTTATAGTCGTATTTTTCAGGGTTCCTGACATTGAAAGGTGGTGATGGCCCTTCCAGAATAATGAGGAAAAGTGTTTTCTATAAATTATGGCTCTGATTTTAAGTAGACTTGACTTATATGCAAATTTGTAAATATTAACTTTTTCCTTTTCTTTATGGACATAGTAGAAAATTCTTCAGCATGGAAACATACACACACACACGCACACACACACACACACACACACACATGGAGTAGTGAAAGGATCTTTTTGAAAACTGAAAGTAAATTTTGACATGGTCATTAACATATGAAAACATGTTTACGTTATTCTCTAGTGTTTTAACATTCTCTACATTTAATTATTTTTCTAATATATTTGAAGGTCACTTAAAAAAACCTCTTAGTTGTGTATTTTTTGCAATTACAAGCAGAAAAGTCAGCTACTAGATCTTAACCTGATACTGAAAATCAACTGTGTATTGTACTTATTCCCAATCTTATTTCTCTAATTATACTTTGAAATGGACATATTACTTGTTTTACATTTGTATTTCTCTCAAACCCCCTATTTTCTCTTTACTCTGCAACAAATGCCATTTTTCCCTATTTTTTCGCCGTTCCCTGATTTTTACAGCAAATGATGTGTCATCTCTCTCCTGAAATTGACCATTCTTTTCAGAAAAGATTTTTTTTTTTTTGGCCTGTGGTGTTACACCGAAAAAGTCACCCAGCTAAAATGAGTTACTTCATTTCTAAATAAAAACAATAGTGTTTTCATGCCTGAACTTATTATTATTCTGAGAATGTACTAATTTGTTACATCCAAGATGACGGTTCGTTGGGTCTGTGAAAAGGGCAGTGTGCCAACTATAGCAGGGACGTAAAAGGACTTCTTTCATGGGAAGTAGTGGGACAGAGAGGAGCCCGCAGTTCAGTGGGTATCAGGAGGCACGCTGCCAGTGGGGTCATCCTAGTATCAGGGTTTCCTGTGTTGGGTTCTGAATCAAGCAAAAACTATGATTTCACTAAATGTCAGCCTGGGCAGCCAAATTTTCAAACCCACTATTGCTCTAAGGAGCAACTGATAAATGTTTTATCCCTGCAGGCACTAGCTGATGTGGCACAAGGGTTTTGAATGTGTGCAATGAATTATTACTTTTGGCATTAAGCTTAGATAATTGTCTACTTACTCTGAGCCAGTAATAGCGAAATAAAAGTGGAGGATATTTTTATAAAGTAAAACTGCAAAATAGATTTATCTATATTACTATGGATTTTTTCTTTCTTTTTACTACTGTTCTTCTCCCCTATTAAATTTGAATGATAATGAAGTTTGATTCTATACCTTTATTCTGCTCTAAACCAGGGTGGTCTCATAATTTTGTTTTACATGCATGACATTGCTTAAGGTCATTAGTTGTAAATCGTAGTATAAAAAGGCTGAAAATATATGCAGCACTTTGTACTTTCCGAATACACATTTAAGAGCTGCTATGAAAAGTCGAGACCTACATGGCAGATTTTCTGGCACTGAATGGTCAATTTAGTGATGTAGATTAGTGAATCCAAACAGTAAGTGAAGAGAGACTATAATAATGCTTTGATATGTCCCTCTGTTGAAGCATATCCTGGCTGATCCATTTTCTGTTATTGTAATATTTTTCTTTGCCCTATGGCAAAATGCTGTCTACTTTCTTATTTTTTAAGAATATAACCCAGATAAAATGATTGGTTTTTTTTCAAAATAATTTTCATGTGCTTTGGTACCACTGAACTAATAAATGAAAAGCAGATTTGGATTGATGAATTTTATTTTGTTGGAGTAAAAAACTTTCCTTTGAGGACATTTGTTTTTTGTTCAACATGTATCTGTAGAGTTTTCTTGTAAGGCAAAGTTTTAATTCATGGTCCTTTGTGTTTTAAAGGGGAGTGTACTTTAAAGGACATTTAAACAATAACCAACTTAATAATGATAATGATGATAATGATGTTCTTTTATCTAGATTTTCAAATAGGTCTTACTTAAAATGTGACTGATCTTAACTTGGTGTTTTGAGTCCTATTTCATTTTTGTCACACTTCATGTTCCTAGGAATAAAAACAAGGTCTTTTTGTAATTTCTCACAGATTATGAATTTGATTTTCTTGACGATTTACTTCAGAATTAAAGGCTATATGTGTTCTTTTTCATTCCAAATGGAAACTGGCTGAATTTACAATGAAGACGACTGAAAATTGGAATTGTTTAAAAATAAAAACAAAAATACACCGTCGTAACAGATTTTAAATGAAGTAGATTATCAAGTGGACTGCTAATTTTGCCTTTCCAAAATGTTGGATATTTAACCCTCAGAATAATTAAATATTTGTAATAAAGCAGTTAATTCAAGCAGTTTATTGCTGTAATTTGCAAAAGTACATTGAGCTGCTTTCTTTTCAGCTCATTGATGGAGGAACAAACATTTCTTTAATAAGACTACAGCACATTCTAATTTTGTTGCAAAAGCTTAGATAAGGATCAGGCCCCCTCTGAATCACTGCATTGACCTATGACATTGAAAGTGCTGAAGCTCTTTGGCAAAAGAAGAGTTAGACAGTCATTATTATGCACAGGACTTTCCAGTTCTAAAGGGGCTCTGTGCTTTCTCTCAGATAGACTTTGTTTGTTGGAAATGAGAACTGTATTTTGGCAGCAAAGGACCAGAACTGAAGCTACTCGCAGGCAGACTCATTATGACATAATCCTTCATTAATCTCATTCTCTATTAATAGATCGTGTAGAAGTTTTGCTTCAGTGGATCATCTTCATCAAGGAGCTATGGGAAAGTATTACCGGTAAAATGCTCACCTCTAGTTTTAAGGCTGCCTGTTTGCATTCATCTTTTTATTAGTTGTGAAGATTAATGGTGAAAATAATCTCTTGGATTTTGCTTAGTGTACAAATGACATATGAGCACCTAAAAATCTGATGTAACTGGATCTTGGTGTTTTGGGGGTAAAACTCACCTGGGAAGAAAATATACCATTAACAATAAAAAAGGGAAGGTTTGTCAGGCTAAAATTTCCTCTGGTGAGATAAAGGGTCTCTAGTTGGAGAAGCGTGGGAATAGTGGCTCAACAGTCTGAGTTCCCATATTGCTTCAGAAAACAAGTTATCACGCGATACATGTATGTTACTGTTACTGAGCAGATTAGATTAATCTAAGAAGTTGATCTTCTTGAGGTGGGCCGGGGGCGTGGGGATGTGCATCTCCTTTAGAAATATATATGTGTGTTTGTTTTTGTCCAAATTATCGACTCAGATCAGAGATTGGAGCTGCAACATTCTACTGTTTGATTTTCATCACACGCTTGAACAGTATTTTGGGATTTATGTAAAAATGTATTTAGAGAGAATAAATGTGCTTTGCTTGTTTTTTGTTTGTTTGTCATCTGTTAGTTTTTGTTAAATTTTGTAACACCCTTGGGGTCACTGGTGAGCCAGAAGTTCCCACAGCAGGTCTAGCTCTTTGGCTCAGCCTTACCACCTCCCTGAGCATCAGGGCCTCCTACTTTTCCTGACTGTAACTATGCACCAAGGCTTTGACTTATCTTGGTTGATAAACCCAAAATCTCATTGGAAGGTAGAGTTTAGGAAGATCAGGAGGAGGTGCTAATGATATTTCTTTCATCTTTAGTCCACAGAAGTTGAATATTACAAATAAAATGCTATCAATGGGGAGATTATTTGGTTATTTGGTTAAGCAATATGTACATTTTCCTAGAGGAATACGCTGGAGAACCTTTTTCTGTGGTCGGCAGGTGATTATTCCCGTTGGAATGTACTCATATTGTTGAGTCATTAATAGAGATTGTGCCCCTATTGGAACTGGCTGACAGCCCCAGATTGATCCTTGATAATAATGCCAGTAATATGTATGTTAGAAAATTTGCAGGCTATGAAAAACAAAAGTAGGGATATATTTTTATATTGCCTTGCATATATTTGTGAGTTAAATAAAACTCAAGGAAGTTAAAGAAGTTGTCCCTGAACATACAAATCATAATGTTTTGGTTTGGCTTCTCTTCAGGCCTTCTCATCTCTTGACGTTTTTATTTATATTCTACAGTAAAGAGAAGTAAGATTTATTGAATAATTATTTTAAATGGACCACCTCTGTAGGCAATTTAACATAAGTGATCTAAGTTAATTTCAGGTTTAATAGTTTATATATTTTTTTACTTTTCTTTATTTATTTATTTTGAGAAAGAGAGAGTGAGAGAGAGAACACAAGTGGAGAGGGGCAGAGAGAGAGGGGGAGAGAATCCCAAGCAGGCTCTGCACTGCCAACACAGAGCCCAATGTGGGCTCTGAACCGTGAGATCATTACCTAAGAAGAAACCAAGACTCATGTGCTTAACTGACTGAGCCACCCATGTGCCCCTAGGGTTAATAGTTTAGTTGAAAAAGAATCATGACAGAACTCTAAGTTAAGAGCCACATTTTCTAGGCTCTTAATATTCAAACTGTATTGGAACCTGGGTCTGACACCAAAGAATGTCAGAAGACAGTCCAGTCAAACCTGAAAGATCAAGATATGACTGGTTCTTATAGCCTGGAGGCTTTCCTTTTGTTCATCAAAAGTGACTGGTGGTGGATGGTAAGCACCAAAAAGGGTATCTTCACAATAACACATGTTCACCATACTCTTAAGAATCTACCGAATAAAACCTTGAAGTTACCATGACCAAGCCAGGACCTGCAAGCCTAAAAGCCAGTCAGTCTCCCCATGGTGGGTTAGCTTTTCAGAAATGTTCAGTCACATGGGGCGCCTGGGTGGCTCAATCGAGTAAGCGTCCGACTTTGGCTCAGGTCATGATCTCACAGCTCTTGAGTTCGAGCCCTGAGTAGGGCTCTGTGCTGAAAGCTCAGAGCCTGGAAGCCTGCTTCGGATTCTGTGTCTTCCCCTCTCTCTGACCCTCCCCTGCTCATGCTCTGTGTCTCTCTGTTTCAAAAATAAATTAAAAGAAATTTTTTTAATTAAAAAAATAAGAACTGTTTGGTCACATTGTCATTGATTTGTTTTAATCTGAGGTTTTGCTGGCAGTAATAATGTGACATTTAATTTCTTTTTTTATTTTTTATTTTTTAAAATTTACATCCAAATTAGTTAGCATATAGTGAAACCATGGTTTCAGGAGTAGATTCCTTAATGTCCCTCACCCATTTAGCCCATCCCCCCTCCCACAACCCCTCCAGTAACCCTCAGTTTGTTCCCCATATTTAAGAGTCTCTTCTGTTTTGTCCCCCTCCCTGTTTTTATATTATTTTTCTTTCCCTTCCCTTATGTTCATCTGTTTTGTCTCTTAAAGTCCTCATATGAGTGAAGTCATATGATTTTTGTCTTTCTCTGACTGACTAATTTCACTTAGCATAATACACTCCAGTTCCATCCACATAGTTGCAAATGGCAAGATTTCATTCTTTTTGATTGCCGAGTAATACTCCATTGCATGTATATGTATATATATATATATATATACCACATCTTCTTTTTCCATTCATCCACCGGTGGACATTTGGGCTCTTTCCATACTTTGGCTATTGTTGATAGTGCTGCTATAAACATGGGGGTGCATGTGTCCCTTCAAAACAGCACACCTGTATCCCATGGATAAATGCCTAGTAGTGCAATTGCTAGGTCGTAGGGTAGTTCTATTTTTAGTTTTTTGAGGAACCTCCATACTGTTTTCCAGAGTGGCTGCACCAGCTTGCATTCCCATGTGACATTTAATTTCTAATTAAAAAGATTCTACACAACAAAAGTATTGTTGCATATTAAAAAAATAAGGATTAGCAAATGTTTAAGAAATTTAAAATTTAATTTAAAATTTAATAAAAATGTGGGTGATAGCAATTTGGCCTTGGCTTTTCTTGCCGAGTTTTCTGATGTCTGGATATTTGTAAGCCAAAGAACTCCCCATCAGACCCTTTCCAATTGCTCCTGGACAGAACTCATCCTCCCCTATATTATTTTCCTATTGCTGTGGTAATAAATTATCACAAACTCAGTGGCTTAAAACAACACAAGTTTATTATCTTATAGTTATGGAAGCCAGATTTCTAAAATGAGTCGATAGGGCTGCATTTCTTTTGGAGGCTCCAAGGGAGAATCTGTTTTCTTGTCCTTTCCAGCTTCCATAGGCCATGTCCATCCTTTGGCCTGTGGCTCCTTCCTTCATCTTCCAATCCAGCAAGTAGCAGAGCATGTTCACATTTCTTTTTCTCTGTCCCACAGCCTCTTGTCACATACCTTCTGTTGGACTCTGACTTCTCCTTCATCCCTCTCATAAGGACCCACCCACATAATCCAGGATAAACTCCTACTTCATAGCCTTTACCATCCAAGGTATCATTCTAGATATTAGAGTGTAGACATCTTTAAGGGCCATATTTCAGCCTACCATATTCCCTGATCCTTAGGAGGAATAGGAGACCATTTTTCATTTCCTCAGGCATGAAATGGTGCTGAGATCAGTGGCTCTCCACCTTGGCTGGGAAGCTTTTTAAAATCCCAGTGGCTAGGGTATACTCCAGACTGATTACATCAAATCTCGGGGTGGCTCAAGATATCTGATATTTTTAAAGCTCCACAGTGATTCCAGTGTGCAACCAAGGTGGATGAACCACTCATTTAGGTGTTTCCTTTTCATTTTGAAGGCTCTCCTGAGGCACAGTCTGGATATATGAAAAGTATACAGACTTGGTATACTTTCACCAAACTGACTTAAGAGTTTGTTGAGAAGCAGATGAAAATGTCTAGGAGAATGCATATTTTAATGGCTCAGTTTTTGTTAGTTTAGATTGGCTTTAGGGGACTATAGTCAAGAGAACAAGATGAACAACCTATTCTGTAATTATCAAGTTCAAGCACTAATGATTTAAATTACATATATCTATAGATGAGTCTTGTATATGCTGGATATGTGAATTAAAAGCACTTTCTTTTTAGATTTTTTTCCTATAATAGTGTGAATTCAATGTAGCATTTTGCATGCTATTTAAGCTGTAAATCAATGATATTGAATATAACCTAATATTTTGGAAGTTAAATTGGCTTAATGGTGAATTACATGGATTTGAATCTGAAATAATTCCTGCCTCGCTGTGATTGCCCTCTTATGTCTTCACTTTAAGTTTACCTCTCCACATGGCTGGAAGGATCTAGTGAATAAGAAGGGCTTATGTTGGTTGAAATTTGAGTAATCATTCATATATAGTCATTGAATCACCAAGACCTTTAGTCATGGCACAATCTTGACTCCCTTTCAGTGTGGAGATGTATGTATATACACATATATCCCCAGGTAATTACTCCTAATAAGAGAGAGACAAAGAGAATTGAGATTATTTTTTACTCCATTGACTGAATATTTGAATTGTTTATGGGTTTTTACTGGTTATTTCTACATCTTAAGATTGGGGAAGATCAGTTATACACTGGGGTCTATTGAGGAAAAGGGTTTAGGAGGAAGTTACAAGATGCCATTAATAAAAAATTGTTAGTTTGTGTTTATGTTTTTTTTTTTTTTGTTTTTTTTTTTTTAATTTTTTTTTTCAACATTTTTTATTTATTTTTGGGACAGAGAGAGACAGAGCATGAACGGGGGAGGGGCAGAGAGAGAGGGAGACACAGAATCGGAAACAGGCTCCAGGCTCCGAGCCATCGGCCCAGAGCCTGACGCGGGGCTCGAACTCACGGACCGCGAGATCGTGACCTGGCTGAAGTCGGACGCTTAACCGACTGCGCCACCCAGGCGCCCCTGTGTTTATGTTTTGATGCTACAAAGACTGCATTTTTCAGATGAGGACACAAAAGTTAACAAACAACTTTTGCCCTACTTCCACATAGGACAGGAAGTGTGGAAAATGTTAACAAACCTACTAAATTACTGGATTGAACAGGGCATTTTCATAGGTCATGGGGTCAATGAATAAAATATTTGAAATCACACTGTCCTCCAGATTTATTCCAAAAGTAGGCTTAATTCTAAGTCCTTTGTTAGATTCTTATCAATAATTTTAAAAATGGGAAATATTTATTAATAACAAATACATAATATTGTGTAACATACCAAATTGCTCCTCAATGTTAGGCAAAAGAACGTGTTAATTAGCATTTTCGACAAACACCAAAACCAAAAAAATCCCACAGATAGAAGGCAGTATCTCAGTGCATAAATGGCTACTACATAATGCACTTTAAATAAATTACTTCATTTAATTTAATCCTAACAATAACTATTTGATATAAATGCAAATAATAGTCTATTTTACAGATGAGAAAACTGAGATCTACAGAGATTCAGTGACTCTATCAAAACCATACAACTAATAAGTGGCGGACCCAGGAGGCACACCTGAATGTGATTCTTTATTACCCTGAACCACTTCAGTTGGAGCTAGTGAAGGCTTTAACTAACTCTGAAGTGCTGTGAATTCAGTTGTAAGAACTGTGATCCCAGACTAAGAGCAAAGAATAAACATGGGCCAAAGCTTTGTGGCTAAGTTGGTTTGAAGGACATAATGAGATTAGAATGATAAATTTTACTATGAAGGTGAGGTCTTCAAACATTTGATTTTTCATTTGCAATTAGATCATTTGCTTGTTTAAACCATCCTCAAGATGATATTGGTTCCTATTTGGATGTGTTCCACTTTGAAAAACCTGATCATTTGGAAGTAAATTCATTTGTCCCATTTCATTTTTAGCCTATATATAAACTATCTAAATTTTATTTTCATGAATCAATGTTTGTCAACCTAATTCTTAAATCACAAGGATTAGAATTACCTGCTTGTTAGAAATATACTTCCTAGATCCCAGTTTACATCATCTGAATCAAACTCTTTAAGGTCAGGGCCTGGGGAAGCTGTCTTTCCTTTTACAACCCCAGTAGGCGATTTATGGTAGAAATCAATTTCATTTGCCCAAAATTTAGACTCTGAAATCAATACTCATTATAATGATTTAGACAGTACAAAGCTTCAGGGAAGTAGGACAATGATAATGATACACTCCATGTACTATCTACTCTGAGTACTATGTACTCTTTCTCTTTTTCCTCACCTTAACTTCCTCTTGCCATTTCCTTCATTCATCAAACATTAGCTGATGCCTCCACAATGTGCAGCCACTAGACTGGCCTTCAGTATATGACTGTCTTCAAATAGTGGGAGACTCTGCAGACCTCATCTTCCTGATCTTGCGTTATTAGAGAAGTCTGGCTATAAAAAAAAAACAGTTTTTGGGGCACCTGGGTGGCTCAGTCGGTTAGGCGTCCGGCTTCAGCCAGGTCACGATCTCGCGGTCTGTGAGTTCGAGCCCCGCGTCAGGCTCTGGGCTGATGGCTCAGAGCCTGGAGCCTGTTTCCGATTCTGTGTCTCCCTCTCTCTCTGCCCCTCCCCCGTTCATGCTCTGCCTCTCTCTGTCTCAAAAATAAATAAAAAACTTTGAAAAAATAAAAAAAAAAAAGAATAAATAAACATTAAAAAAATTTTTTTAAATTGATTGATATTGTTAAATCCAGTGTTTTTCAAACATATTTACCCACACATTTACATTTTCTTCAAAGAATACCTGTTACCCTGGAGAGCACCTTTAGAGACAGTGGATAAGACAATGACTTTTTTTTTTTTTTTTTGCATACTAAACTGCAATCAATAATTGGTGGAATTCTCTGATAGTGTATTCATTGCCTTTTAAAAACATTGGTAAAAAGGTAAAAGGTGAAGGACTGCTGGTAGATTATCCATGCCCTGAAGCTTTCTTTTAGACTTTGACCTATGCTAAAGAAAATAGAGGCAGTCCTGAATGTTTGTGATTATACTGGACTTAGGTAAGGATCCTAACTTAAATGTGTCTACATTAATTCAGAAAAGTACAAACTCAACCAATTCAACCATTTTGTTATAAAGTTGGATAAATGACTCAGTATTAGCATCTTGGTCTCTGTCTCGTTATTTATTAGTCTTTATTTGCTTTTAGATATTAAAGCAACATGTGTACTTTAGAAACTCATAAATCAAACAGGAGCATATAAGGGCACCTGGGGGGCTCAGTTGGTTAAGTGCCCAGCTTCGGCTCAGGTCATGATCTCACAGTTCATGAGTTCAAGGCCCGTGTCAGGCTCTGTGCTGATGCCTCGGAGCCTGGAGCCTGTTTCAGATTCTGTGTCTCCGTCTCTCTCTGTCCCTCCCCCTCTCGCACTCTTTCTCTCTCTCTCTCAAAAATAAATACACATTAAAAAAAAAAACAAAACAGAAGCATATAAAGTACACCATAAAAACCAAAAGTGACTCCTCATTCCTACCTTGTCAGTCCAATTCTTTAGGAGTGTTTCAGCATTTATTTCTATATTTTTTCTATATTGTATTTGTATACATATACACACACACAGTGTGTGAGGAAATACATATATATAATATACAATAACTAACATGTAGAATAAGTATCTAATGTTACATACATGGCATCATATATTCTAAGATGGTCTTTTATCTATTAAACATATTGCCTCAGGTCTGAAGTTCCCAAGAAATAAGGCTCTTAGGTTCCTAATGCACCTTTCACATTTTTTACAGTACTTTGCCATGCACTGTGTAAGTAATAACACTGGGACCTAGTCTTAAAAAGAATTCACATGAGTGAATTGCTTGCCCAAACATCCAGATACCACTTGGTTCGTTAGTAATGTCTCAGCACATTATCACATGAGGGTGTCTTCCCATGCACCTGTTATAGGTGTGCCACACAGCTTTTACAACTGAGTTCTATAGAAGCACATTTTTGCAAACTAAACACTCTTTAAATATGTCAGATGACTAATTAAAGGAAACCTCGTATAAATTCTATTTTACACTGAAGAATCCTATTAAAAACTAATTGCTCCCTAATTAAATAAGCCTGAATAATTTGAGTTTTTATAATTCAAACATGAGGGTTTGGGAAGACTTTACAACCCCCAAAACAGTAAGATAACAGTCTTACTCTTGCAAGGTCTACATACTTTTCATCTACAAAATCACAATTGAAAAGAAAGGTAAGGCTAAATCTTTAAATAGGAGAATGTGTTTTCCACAGTGTCCTTTCTTTCTCCCATTCCTCCCCGCCAAAGCCCCGCTTTGGTGAGTTAGCAAATGGAGGGTATTTTTAGTTTATTTCTTTTTTTTTAAGTTTATTTATTTATTTATTTTGAGAGAGACAGAGTGCCAAGTGGGAGAAGAGCACAGAGAGAGGGGGACAGAGGATCTGAAGCAGGCTCTATGCTGAGAACAGACAGCCTGATGCAGGTCTGGAACTCACAAACTGAGAGATCATGACCTGAGCCGAACGCAGACACTTAACCAACTGAGCTACCCAGGCACCTCTTTAGTCTATTTCTATCAAACCATTACTTGATGAGATCTACATTAAAATATATATATATACACACACACACACACACACACACATATATATATATGTATATATATAACACATATATATATGTATATATATAACACATATATATATGTATATATATAACACACATATATATATATATGTATATATATAACACATATATATATATATATATATATATATATATATATATTCATTTGGAGGAATTAGTTATCATTACATTCAAAGATTGTAGGGGCGCCTGGGTGGCTCAGTCGGTTAAGCGTCCGACTTCAGCTCAGGTCACGATCTCACGGTCCGTGAGTTCGAGCCCCGCATCGGGCTCTGGGCTGATGGCTCAGAGCCTGGAGCATGCTTCCGATTCTGTGTCTTCTTCTCTCTCTGCCCCTCCCCCGTTCATGCTCTGTCTCTCTCTGTCTCAAAAATAAATAAACGTTAAAAAAAATTAAAAAAAAAAGATTGTATTTACACTGTTTTGTAAAGTGAGCTATGCACTTGATAAAAACACTCAGGCAGAGGCACCTGGGTAGCTCAGTCAGTTAAATGACAGGCTCAGGTCATAATCTCCTGGTTCTTGAGTTCAAGCCCTGCATCAGGCTCTGTGCTGACAGCTCAGAGCCTGGAGCCTGCTTCAGATTCTGTGTCTCCCTCCCTCTCTCTCTGTCTCTCCCTGCTTGCATGCGTGCAAAAAATAAATAAACATTGCATGCGTGAGTCCTGAAACCATTGTTGCCCTATATGCTAACTATAACTATAACTTGGATGTAAATTTTAAAAATTAAAAAAAACTTTTTTAATAGAAAAAAAAAGAAATCTCCACTTAGGATGATCTATTTTATGGAAATAAAAGTAACTACAGAAACAAAACAAACAAACAAACATTAAAAAAAATTTTTTTAATGCCCAAGCAGTGAAGAAAGAGACTAAAGTGAAACCATCCTCTTCACATCCCACTCCCACCAAGCAGTGTTACTCTCCCCAAAGATCACTATAGTTAATAGTATTTTGTGTTTACTTTCCCTGAACAAAAGTCTATCATAGGCCAGATCTATAATTTTTTATTATTCCCCGGATCATACCATACACACTATTCTGAACCTTATCTTCTTCACTTAGTGGTATACATTAGAACTCATCCTATTGGCATGTACAGATTTATTTCATTCTTTTTAACAACCTTGCATTTTTTAATGACTTCACTATAATTCACTTAACTTAGCCTCTCTTTGGGGGCACAGAGGCTGTTTCTATCTTCCCGCTGGTATACACAGTGCCATAGTGAGCATCCTTACACTTGTATCTTGACACAGTTGTGCAAGAATATCAATAGATAATTTCTAGCAGTGATATACCTGCATAGATTAAGAGGCATGATAATACTCAAGGTTCAAAAGCGTATCAAGAAGCAAAGGGGCACCAGGGTGGCTCAGTTGATTAAGCATCTGACTCTTGATTTTGGCTCAAGTCATATTTTCCTGGAGCCTGCTTGGGATTCTCTCTCTCCCGCTCTCTTTCTCTCCCCCTCCACTGCTCATGCACACTCTAAATAAATACATAAATACATAAAAACACTTAAAATAAAAGTTTAGAAAAAGCACACTGAGAAGCAAAAACTCTAATGCTGGTAGTGGAAGTGCAAATTGGTGCAAACCTCTGAAATGGCAATTTGATTGTATCTTAACAGAATTGGAAATTCACATATAGTTTTATCCAGAAATTTTTCTGTCAGAAAGTGACCTACCTACCTGAAACAAACATAATGTTATATGTCAATTATATCTGAATTAAAAAAAACAATATTGACCCTATCAATACATAGGTTCATTTCTTATGGACATAACCTCCATGTTACATCTGTACAGAATAGGGTTAAGAATAACAGAACAGGAAGGGATCTTAGAAATCATCTACTCCAATTCCTAAAGTCCAAGGAGGTTAGATTACATAGTGAACAGGTATCCAACTGAAGAGTAGTATAGAAGTTCTGCACCAGCTGCTAGATAATCTAGAAGAAATAGACAATTAGACACATCTTTTTCCTTTCAGGCCTCTATCTCATTGGCCATTGTCACTACATTGCTATCTCTCTTCCTTGCTGTGTCTGTCTTTGTGTTGTTCCTTTAGCTCTTTATCAAAGGTATAGCTCTGGGACACTTTTCCCCAGAGGATGGATCCATGTAGAGTGAGCAGGGTTGGGGAAGTGAGTGAGTGGCCTCACATCTGCTCTGTAGAGGATGGGAATTAGAAAGGATCAGGGGTCATGGTGGTATCCTTAGTGACCAGGACAGGTCCTGATCTATAGTGAACTTAGTCACTCCAAAAAGGAAAAGTATCTTCCAGTCATAGGTTTGTGAAGCCCATAATGTGAGTCATAATTTTCTGTGGCTGGCATCAATTAATTGATGCCAGTTAAGCAGATGTTTCATCAACTGATAATCTTGTAGGTGTTTTAATACTCAATGTCTTAATACATGTATACATAACAAATAGGCACACAAACATACAGCAGACAGGCAATTCAAACAACAACAACAAAAAAGGGAATTACTAACAAGAAATGGGGGGAAATGTCCATCCTAATTAGAAACAAAATAAAACAATCATAAGATGCTATCTTTTTGTCTGGCAAATTGGCAAAAAATATATTTTTTCACATAAGATTTAATGCTGTTGAGGTTTCCTTGAAATGCTCATTGAGGTGGGGATGGGAGGGCTGTGAAAACACAGCTGACAGTATAGACTTGAACATTAAAATATTTGGGACCAGTAATCTCACTAGTTGGAATTTAGTCTGAGAACACGGTTCAGAAGAAGGAAGTTGCTATAAGCACTGGGTTGTTCCTAGCAACTTTAAAACCAGAAAAATTGGAAGCTAAAATTAAAACAAATTTCAAAAATGTTTTAAAATTTTAAAAATTTAAAAAAAAATGCTCAAAACATCAATGAATGAGGAATGGTGAGTAAAGCTGTGGTAGGTCAAAGAGATGAAACAAACAGATGATGATTTTCAAAGCCATGTAACTTCATAGAAGATATTATGATGTATCTGTAAAAGCAAGATGTGAAACATACATGCTGCTATTGGCAAACAGTATGTGTCTGTGTATGGATGAGTTCTGGAAGGAATAAACACACATACATGTACACACATGCAACGTACAGAGTAGACTTTGTATTAGAAAAGGAACATGCAGGTTTCTCTCCATTTGTAATACTTTGATTAACAATAATAGTAGCAAAATTAAACAATAAAAATAACAAAACTAAAAATGCCTGTAAATATTTTCACTTCTTGGGGCGCCCGGGTGGCTTAGTCGGTTAAGTGTCCGACTTCAGCTCAGGTCATGACCTCACGGTCCATGAGTTTGAGCCCTGTGTTGCTCTTTGTGTTAACAGCTCAGAGCCTGGAGCCTCCTTTGGATTCTGTGTTTCCCTCTCTCTATACCCCTCTTCTGCTCACACTCTGTCTCTCAAAATAACACATAAACATTTAAAAAAATTTTTTTAAATATTTTCACTTCTTATAAGGCCTTCTTTTGCTCATTCTTCGTTGTTCCCTCCTAGAACGTAAAGAAATGTTTTGGTCAATGCATATATAACGTCAGGTAGACCCTTTCAGAATTTACACACAATTCCAATGTGCTCTCTGAATTCATATTGGAAGAAGAGGATCTTAATGATGTAAAAATAGAGTCAAATCAAGACTTTAAGAAAGGTTGCTTTGGGGCTCCTGGGTGACTCAGTCGGTTAAGCATCTGACTTCGGCTCAGGTCACAATTTTACGGTTCATGAGTTCAAGCGCCGCCTGGGGCTCTGTGCTAACAGCTCAGAGCCTGGACCCTGCTTCAGATTCTCTTGTCTCCTTCTCTCTCTGCCCCTCCCCCACTCATGCTCTGTCTTTCTCTCTCTCTCTCTCAAAAAATAAATAAACATTTAAAAATGTTGGTAAAAATGATTGCTTTTTACTACTCAGCGATGAGAAAGAATGAAATCTCACCATTTCTAGCAATGTGAATGTAACTGGAGGGTATTAGGCTAAGTGAAATAAGTCAGTCAGAGGAAGACAGATATTATATGGTTTCACTCATATGTGGAATTTGAGAAACTTAACAGATAACAGTAGGGGAAAGGAAGGAAAAATAATATAAAAACAGAGAGGGAGGCAAACCATAGGACACTCTTAAATACAGAGAACAAACTGAGGGTTACTGGAGGGGTGATGGATGGGGGGGATGGGCTAAATGGGTGATGGGCATTAAGGAGGGCACTTGTGGGGATGAGCACTGGGTATTGTATATAAGAGATGAATCACAGGAATCTACTCCTGAAGCCAAGACTACACTGTATTTAGCTGACTTGAGAATTAAAAAAAATTAAAATTAATCTACCTTAAAATAAAATTGTATCATTCTACAGCAGGAGAAAAAAATGGTTGCCTTTATAAAATGTGACAAGATGTACACTCATTCAGTGTTTTAACATTTTCAGTGACAGGAAGGTCATTAGCTCATGAAGTAATATACTCAGCTTATAAATTTCCATTCATTCTTTCACCCATTGTATCTGTATTAAGTCAATTCTTTGTTTAAAATGAATGGCTGAGGGGCACCTGGGTGGCGCAGTCGGTTGAGCGTCCGACTTCAGCCAGGTCACGATCTCACGGTCCGTGAGTTCGAGCCCCGCGTCAGGCTCTGGGCCGATGGCTCGGAGCCTGGAGCCTGTTTCCGATTCTGTGTCTCCCTCTCTCTCTGCCCCTCCCCCGTTCATGCTCTGTCTCTCTCTGTCCCAAAAATAAATAAAAAACGTTGAAAAAAATAAATAAATAAATAAATAAATAAAATGAATGGCTGAGATAGAAGGACACTTCATGCTAATGGATTGAAAGAACAAATATTGTTAAAATGTCTTTACTACCCAAAGCAATCTACATGTTTAATGCAACCCCTATGAAAATACCAACAGCACTTTTCGTAGAACTAGAACAAACAATTCTAAAATTTGTGTGGAACCACAAAAAACCTTTAATAGCCAAAACAATCTTGAAAAAGAAAAGTGAAGCTGGAGGCATCACAATTCTGAACTTCAAGTTATATTACAAAGCTGTAATAATCAAAACAGTATGGTACTAGTACAAAAATATACACATAGACCAGTGAAACAGAATAGAAAACCCAGAAATAAGCCTGCAACTATATGGTCAATTAATCTTTTTTTAAATGTTTATTTGAGAGAGAAAGAGAAAGCAGGGAAGGGTTAGAGAAAGAGACAGAGATTCCCAAGCAGGCTCCACACTGCCAACACAGAGCCCAATGTGGGGCTCAAACTCACAAACGATGAGATCATGACCTTAGCTGAAATCAAGAGTCGAATGCTTAACTAACTGAGCCGCCCAGGCACCCCTGGTCAATTAATCTTTGACAAAGCAAGAAAGAATATCCGGTGGGAAAGGATAGTCTCTTCGACAAAGAGTTGAAGTTCGGATAACTGGACAACATGCAAAAGAAAGAAACTGGACCACTCTCTTATACCATACACAAAAATAATTCAAAATGGATTAAAGACCTAAATGTGAGACCTGAAACCATAAAAATCCTACAAGAGAACTCAGGCTGATATTCTTTAATATCAGCTATAGCAACTTTTTTTCTAGGTATGTCTACTGAGGTAAGGGAAACAAAAGCAAAAATAAACTATTGGGACTATATCAAAATAAAAACCTTCTGCACAGTAAAGGAAACAATCAACAAAACTAAAAGATAGGGGCCGCTGGGTGGCTCAGTTGGTTAAGTGACTGACTGCAGCTCAGGTCATGATCTTGCAGTTTGTGAGTTCGAGCCCCACATCGGTCTCTGTACTGACAGCTCAGAGCCTGGAGCCTGCTTCAGATTCTGTGTCTCCCCCTCTCTCTACCCCTCCCCTGCTTACGCTCTGTGTCTCTCCATCTCTCAATAATAAACATTAAAAAAAATTTTTTTTAAACCTAAAAGACAACCTATGGAATGGAAGATATTTGCAAATGACACATCAAATAAAGCTTTAGTATCCAAAATCTATAAAGAACTTATCAAAGTCCAAAAAACAAATAATTCAATTAAAAATGGGCAGAAGACATGAACAGACATATCTCCAAAGAAGACATCCGGAGGCCCAATAGACACATGAAAAGATGTTCATCATCACTTATCATCAGGGAAATGCAAATCAAAACAATATCACCTCACACAGTTAAGAATGGCTAAAATCAACAACATAAGAAACAACAAATATTGATGAAGATATGGAGAAAAAGAAGCACTTGTGCCCTATTGCAAACTGATGCAAACTGATGTTGTATTGAGGTTTCCCAAAAAGTTAAAAATAGAACTGCCATACGATCCAGCGATCACACTACTGGGTATTTAACCCAAAGAATACAAGAGCACTAATTCAAAAGGATACATGCACCCCTATGTTTATAGTAGAATTATTTACAATAGCCAAGATATGGAAGCAGCCCAAATGTCCAATGATTGATGAATAGACAAAGAAGATATGGTATATATACACAGTAGAATATTATTCAGCCATAAAAAAGAATGAATTCTTGCCTTTGCAATGGCATGGATGGAGCTGGAGAGTATAATACTAAGTGAAATAAGGCAGAGAAAGACAAATACCATATGATTTAATTCACATGTGGAATTTAAGAAACAAGACAAATGAGCAGAGGGAAAAAGAGAGAGTGACAAACCAAGAAACAGACTCTTAATTATAGAGAATAAATTTATGGTTATCAGAGGGGAGGTGGGGGAGATAAATTAAATAGGTGATGGGGATTAAGGAGTGTACTTGTCATGATGAGCATCGCACCCGATGTATGGAATTGTTGACTCACTGTATTGTACACCTGAAACTAATATAACACTGTATGTTAACTACACTGAAATTAAAATAAAAACTTTAAAAAAAATGAACAGCCTGACAGCAACAAGACCAGTTGGGAGGCTTTCTCATTAGTATAGATAAGAGATGATAAAGCCTGAACCAAGTCAGCACCAAGAGAGGAAATGGAAGAGCAAAATTAAAACATATTTAGAAAACATCAACTAGACTTAATGACTAACTCCTGCCCATATTCAGGGGAAAAGATTAGTTTCCACCTCTTAATAAAAAGAGTAGAAAAGAATTTGTGGCCATCTTTAATTTGCCACACCCTCCTTCCATCTTCTTCAAATTTGTTTTAAAATCTGAGCTCATCAGAAAGCCCAGACATCCATATTTTTTTCTTTTAATTTTAAATGCTCATTTCTCCTGTGCCAAGGAGACAATTTTCTTGGTCTTAAGGATTTTCTTTCCTTTTTGAATGAATCTTCTCTGTTAAGATCTGTGTCCACAGAATAATCTTGATCTTGTATCTTAACTTTTAAAAATCAATTTTTCTGAATTCTAAACAGTGCTTTCTCAAATGGTAGTGTGCATACAAATCACTAGGTGATCTTGTTAAAGTGCAGATTCTCATTCTGTAGGTCTGGGTGGGGCCTGGAATTCTGCATTTCTAATGAGCTTCTAAATTATGCAGTGTTGCTAGTCCTAACACCTACTTTGTGTTGCAAGGGTCTAGATTATCCCATCTAATCCCAACATTGCTTGGCTCACTTTGCCCCATGATAGTTTGCCAATAATTTCTTCCTTTTGGGACAGAATAAAGTCCAGAATGATATTATTTCCTAAGCTTTTTCAGGTGATATGATTGGAAATATGTCAAATCAATGATTTAGCAAATACTGTGCTCTTGGGGAAATATATGTCCAGGTAGCTAAAGTTGTCTATAATAAGTATATTTTGTGTCTATTTTATACTCTTTAAGATATTGATAAAATTCTTATAGAGTCCCATGGCAGTGGTATGAAGCGGGTATAGTTCTCTTCATTCTGGAGATGAAGACACACAGGCTCAGAGAGCACAGCTAAGTCGCTTCAGCTCAAACAGCTGGTTAAATATTAGGTGCTGCCTCCCTAGTCTGGATCATCAGACTCTGAACTGCACAGAATTAAAAGGAAAAAAAAAAAAAACAACTCTGATGAGGGTTCCTAGGACAACAATTGCTTATCTACTAATCACATAAATCATATCCCAACAGAGCACCCCTAAAGTCTGGGAGAATAAAGCTCAATTGAGGTTTCTGGATTTGGGAAAAATAAAACTATCTATTTGGACATGAGTAAGATCATTCTTGATCCATTTTCTGTCACTAGCCTTGAATGAAGTCCTCTTAAACACCCCCAGGGCCCAAACAGCTTTAGTGACAGGAATATCTTCAAGTCTTGCCCCTCCCCAGTCCCCAAGAACAGGCTTAGGTGTAGTGATGTCATTGTCATGTTGAAGTTGTATTGAGAGCTTTTCTTCTTTGTTGAACACCAAGAATCAGGTCTAGGGGAAAATCTGTAAGTACTATAATTAACTTCAATTTTAATTTCTGGGTGTCTTTTTTTCTCCTAGCTGCTGCCAAGGTTCTCCTTCAGTCCCATCAGTTAGAGCAGCATTCACGAAGCTCAGGCCAGACTCCCTTTGGCAATTTTTATGAGGTTTCAGAGTGATATGCTCAAGCCCTAAACTTGGAGCCAAAGTAAAATATGAGTGGACTGTTTAAAAAACAAAGCCACCAGTTTCAAGAAGCTTATGTTTCTCAGTTTGGGAGAAACTTTTAGGAGATGTATTTTTAATACTTTTGGTTTTCAAATACTTTTGGTATACATTTAACCATTAGTTTATTTTCTTTGTAATGTATTTTTTTTATTATTTTTTTCTTGCCTTTTAATCTTACTCTTCTTTATATGTGTTCATGCATAGCTCTGTGTGTAATTGTTCAGTTATGAATTGAGAGCACTGAAAGACCCAGAAAATTTATCTTTCTACCTACTCCAGTACTGTTTAAATTAAGGTCTTCACTTCTTTTAAAATCTGATATATGTTACTTGGAAGCCACATTTCATATTATCCATTACATTGTTTACCCACAAATTAATAATGGACCAAATAGAACAAATGAAATAAAAATAGAATCTATTTGAGAAATTAGGTTTAAGACATAAAAAAGGACTACTGTGTGATTCGTTATAGAGAGAAGACAGGACGAGGGACTGCTGACTGACCCAAAGACTAGAAGGCATCCAGTTCTATTCTGGTACTTATGGAGACATTAGCATGTGCATGGTGTACTAGGTATTCTGGGGCTTTAAAGCATAAAAGACATGATTTCAGTCTTCAAGATGCTCATAGTCTACACAAGGAGACAGATAAGAACATAAAAAGCAAAGAGTAACACTATGAGAATAATATAGGAAAGAGCTTTCTTTCAATGGAGGTGGAGGAGATTGGGAAAAGTTCACGGAAATGCTTACATCTGAGCCAAAGCTTAAGGGATGGACAAGAATTCAATAAATAGGAATGAATGGTAAAGATAGAAAAAATTCTTATGCTCTTGCCATCCATGAAGGTGGGGAGGGGAAAGGCATGTTCAGAGAACACTGTAATTAACTGAAAGATATGTGTGAAGGACTATAGAATTAGAAGTCAGAACAGCAAACTCTTGTTTTTATAATTTTACCAGTGGCATATATCTTTTATGACCAGTGCCTCTCACTTACTTTTGTAAGCACATGTCCTCTCTGTAAGCCTTCATTTCCCTTCTTGGGCTTCATTGCAGGTGTCTCCTATATATAGTTCCCATTTCTTTTCAGTCATGTTCATATTCTTTTTTTATTATTATTATTTTAAAGAGAAACCTAGCAGAGAGAGAGAGAGAGAGAGAGAGAGAGAATCTTAAGCAGACTCCACACTCAGTACAGAGCCCAACACGGGCTTGATCCCATGACCCTGGAATCATGACCTGAGCCAAAATCAAATGTTGGACACTCAACCAACCGAGCCACTCAGGCACCCCATATATGTCCATATTCTTTCAAAGTGTAGATGTCTAGTCATTAAATATAAGCTCATGTATTATGAATATGTGATGGATACCACAATTTACTTAGAGTTTAATGAAAAAAATATATAAGTCATTGGCAGGTCTTTTCCTTGTGCAGTTTACTATTAATTTTATTCCATCATGTTGTTCATATAGGATGTCTTCATTTCTATTATGAGAGCTATCAAAAGATACTGATTGAAAGAAGTCTCTTTAAATCAATTTGACTTGATCTTAAATTGCCATATTCTGACTTTTCCCTAGGCTCAAGTGTGAATATCTGTTTTTGTTCTATAAACCTTGTCAGTATCACTATTTTTTCAATAATTTTGACCTGCTTGTATCATCTAAGTAGTGTCCATTCCTTAGGCTTCAGTTACTTCCAAAGTAATGCGGACATCACAGATTTTTAGGAAATGCCAGTCATTCTAAATGTTTGCAATGTGCCTTATTGCAATGAATTTAAAGATTCATCCCCTTATAGTGCGTATCTTAGTTATTTAAACCATCAGAAGGTTTCGAAAGGAGACTTTGGACAGGATAGGAATTGAGGGCCATCCTCTGGCATCTAGAAGCTCCTTCTTGACTCTCCCTCTTCAAAATCCTACTGTTGAGAGCAAGAAAATTCTGCATTGTTGAAGACAAAAAAATTATTTAATTTTTGATAGCTCTCTCTAGGCTTACAACTACTTACTACCTTATGAGCCAGAAGTCTTCTTTTTTAGGAAAATATATCATCATTATTTTGTTGGACTCACAAAACCATCGTATTTCAAATGACTATATCATTTAAAGTATCTATTCATGTACATTTTGAACATATGAAAGGTCACAGATAACTCTTCATCCAAATATTGACTGATGAGGACAGCCAAATTCTGTTTTTACCTTCACATATACTCTTTTTCAAAATGTGAAGGCAAAATGCATTCTCTTGCCTCCATCTGCTTCCCTCACCCCCTCTTCTTTTGCTCTCAGCGTGGAAACTAGAGTTACAGCTTAGCCTGTTTTGCTTATGGAACTGTGCCAGAAGCAGTTTTGAAGGTGTTTTAAAAATGAAGACATCTGGCAGCTGGCATACTTACAATTCATTTGCCAAAGACAAGTTGCACACGCTGCTGGAATTTTCAGCTGAAGGTCACGCACCAGGTAAAACACAGTCAGGTGGAGCACTGGTGCATAAGAAGGCACACGCTGAAGAATTGTTGGCTCTGTGAAGCTGGGTGCGGTAAATCAAGGAGCATGCTTGTTTCTCTGTCCACCCCCACCCACCCCCCCTTGTCACAAGGCCCCTTTAAAAGAGGTAAGAGGGGAAAAAAATCCAAGCCAGTAAAACTGACAGTGAATCCCAACACTGTGACATGTCAGCAGAAGCCCTGGAAAACAGTCAAGAGGAAAGGGTGCTAAGAAAAAAAATGAAGAGAGAATTTAACATAGTGTTGGGCAAACATGTTGCTGTCTGCTGAGTGGTCCACTGGTTCAGAAAGAAAGAGCCTAAAGGATTATGGGTTTCAGCTTTTCATTAATGAATTACTAACAGTTTGCCAGTGAATGCCCATGACTGAAGATTTACTTGATATTTGATAGTATTTGGATAGTATTTTGGGTTTTCTGTTTTAAAATCTTTTCTTGTAACTGGGAGTCACTAAATACTAGTGTTCAGATCAATTGCTTTTGTAATTTTATACTTGTGTTCAATGAAACTGTTTTATGGCTTTGGTTTCGGTTTTGTTTTTCTGCAACAGGCATGTAACATGTAAACGCAGGCATTTATGAGATTAACACTTAACCTAACAAGGCAAGGGAGAGAAATTATCTCACCACATTGATAATCCGTCTCTGACAAATTTCAGCATTTTAAAAGTAATATGGGCTGTATTGGACATAAAAGTAATATGTTTACAAAGCAAGAATTAGTGATTATTTGTATTAGAACCTTGATATATTTCCATGTAACAAATCTGGGTTTTTCTCTTTCTGTCCATGTAAGTCCAAGCCTTTTGTCTTGTGTTCTTGTTTTCTGTTCAAAATATTACATATGGAGATAGTGGTTAATGGAGAAAGGAGATAGTGTTGCAGTTATAATTTTGTTGTTGAGGGCTGTTGATCCTCACCTTATCCCAAATGGAGATAGAATTGTTGGCCTTACAGAGGCTGCAAACCTGTGGCCTACATGCAAGATTTCGTTCAAAAATCTGTGCATTTGACATACTATCGACCTAGGGAGTGTTTATTTAAAAAAATAAGTTGGTAGGAAAATCTACATTTTAAAAAATCTGGATTTTCAGTTTCTTTTTAAAAATCAGAAAATCAAGCATCACTGTCCACAGTCTCTCTTGAGAATGTCTGATGGCCCCAGCCCACGGCAGATGGTGTGGGGGTTCTTCAGGCACCAGGGTCCTACCACCCCCATGCTTTCCCCAAGGCTGAATAGACTGGTGCTTAGTTGCATTCCTGCTGTTTTCCGAAATCAGAGTGAAAAGCAAAGTGAAATCTTTCTTGCATTTTTGCAACAGTGAGGAAATCAGAGTAGGCCAGAAGGACAAGTTTTTCTAACACCAGACCTACTGCATACAGTGATACTACCTCTCTGGGCCCTGCCATCCTTTGAATGTATTTCCTTTCTGACATGAAATACCTCCTCTGCCCTCCTCAGTTTCTGCAGGTTTAGATTCAAGGGGTCCAAGCTGCTTCCTGGCCCATCTGGGATACCTAAATTTGAATCCCACATGAGAACTGCTGCAATATTACAAATGGAACCTTCTTAAAGGTACCCAATAGACAGGTCATTCTTGACTTTCAAACACCATCAAGGGACGGGAGGGAGGGAGGGCAGGGCACCAGGGGTGAGGAGCCAGTGAGGGCAACAGTTAACTGTTTGATAATATTATGTCACTTAAAATGTACTTTTGTTCATAAATTTACTCACAGACTAGTATTGCATTTGAGAGATGTTTCTACCATCAGTCCCTGCTTCTTTCAAGGAAATTTAGTAGTTCTAAAATCTGAGGATATTTTTCTTTTTCCTTCCTTCCTTCCTTCCTTCCTCCCTTCCTCCCTCCCTCCCTCTCTCTCTTTCATTCTTTTCTTTCCCCCCCTTTCCCTCTCTCCCCCTCCCTTCCCTTCCTCCCTTTCTCCATCCTTCCTTTCTTCCCTCTTTCTTTCCTTCCTTCCTTCCGTCCTTCCTTCCTTCCTTCCTTCCTTCTTAGAAAACACTGTAAACATGTATGGGGAAAATGGTACCTGGTAGAAATAAAGACATCTGCCTGGTGATTGTAGTGGTCAGATATGAAATCAATGAGGCAGTAACTACTCTTTTCACGGAACCAGACATTTAGTGTGATTACTCCTTGAGGAGAATTTTATAGTTCCTAGAATTGTCAAATATGTGAAGTATTAGCAAACTCTACCCCATGTAATCTAAAGACTCAAGAGAGGAAATACAAATGTTTAGGAATTGGTTTTAGAAAGACTATTGAGGATTTGTCAACTCTTCATCTTTCTTTTAAAACTTGTTTGTTTTTGTTTGCCAGTGAAGTGCCTATCAGGTATGGCCTATGTGAAACCCCTGCTCTTGTTTTTCATTATCGTATAAAGCTCTTTATTCAGACCTTCAGACGTCTGCTATCTGAAGCCAAACCTAAGGAGTATTATTTCATTATAGAGTATTAAAATCCTAAAGTGACCCTGCGAAATAATTTCTATAACAGCATTACTTCTCCTTGTGAATGATTTTTAGTTTTTGTTTATACAGAATTTCATTGCTGGGTTAAAGGGAGAAAAGTATAGTTTGTAGACAGCAAATATAATCTCCAGTAAGAAGCATCAAGAGGGAGTTAGGAAAGAGAAAAATGTAGATTATTATAAATAAGTGCATTTTCAAGAAATAATTCCTGGTGTGCACCTGTGTCTGTGTGTTGATAGCAGAGAATCAGGTACTTATTGTATTCTTTTCAACATTCAATTTAAAATGTTAAGTAAAGGTACTTTGAAAGTGAAATAAATTAAATTGAATAATGTGAGGAAATCTGCACATGTTACTATAAAAGGCAACCTAAAAACCTGAAAAATGGGTCTAGTCACATAGTTTTTAATAGTGGTAGTATTCTTAACATTCTCTCAACAATTTACTGAGCATCTACTATGACAAATTTCACTGAGAATATACTATACATAAAGTACTCCAACTCAATTATAAAAATTGCAGTCAAATTCCTCAAGTCCCCATTTTTATTTTATCTTGAAAAATTATATTAATATTCATTGGCAAATATAACTAATTCCTGGCTCAATCCTTAGTGAGTTCACCATATTGCAAGAGATGGTTATGTGCTCTTTATTATTATTGCTGTTAAAATATAATGGTGAACTTGAATGGTATGATCTAGTGCTTTTTTTTTTATATTTGCAGTTGGGGTGCCTGGGTGGCTCAATTGGTTAAGTGTCAGACTCTTGATTTTGACTCAGGTCATGATCTCATAGTTGTGAGATTGAGCCTCGTGTTGGGTTCCATGCTAGGCATGGAGCCTGCTTAAGATTCTCTCCCTCTCTCTCTCTGCCCTTCCCCTGCTCATTCTCTCCCTCATAAATAAATAAATAAATAAATTGATTAATTAATTAAATTTGGGGTTATTCATTCACTCAACCAACACTGAGCAAATGCTATATACTAAAAACAACAGATGCTGGGTCTACAATGGAAAATAAAACATAGTCAAACTTTACAGGCTTATTGGAAAGCAGACAGTAAGCAAATTATCACACTTATATGTATTCCAGGAACACACCAAGCACACTCCTGCTTTGGGGCATTTGCACTTGCTATTGCTTTTGCTTGGGCTCCCTTTCCCCAGATATCCTCCCTATCTTTAAGTCTTTACTCAGATACACCTTCTCAGTTGAATGATGCAGAATTCTAAGTCCAGCCAAATGACCATCAAATTAAGGATAAAATGAAGGCATTTTAAGAAATCCATTCAAAAAGAAACATTCAAGGAAGCACTCAAAGAAAACAAAAAAGATTTAAGGAGAAAGACATTGAATAACAAAATAAGAGAAGAAAAGAAACCAATAAGACATGTGGCTAAGTATAAATCCTTACAGCCATGTAAATCTTTTAAACTACTAATAATGTAAACTACACTCCAAATGAGTTCAATAAAATTTGAAGGTAAAGGCAATGTCAATGATAGGTAGCATGTTATTAGGGGAGGGTATATCCATTTAAACATATGATTTTAAAAAAATTAATGGCCATCCAACATAGGAAAAGAAATACAATATATAATTTTTCAAGTCTCTAAGAAAGGAAAAAAGTGGTGTGCATTTAAACCATAGGAGTTTTAAAAAATTAATGGTCATCCAATATAGGAAAAGAAATATAATATGTAATTTTTAGATGTCTAGGGAAGGAAAAAAAGTGGATAAAACTGAATCAACTCCAAAATAAAGGTAAAGAAAAAAGGAAATTGTTTTTTTAAAAGATAAGTTCTAAATATTTAATAGTTGTAGATAATATGTCCAAACATTTTAATAGTCATAATGAATACAAAATGTTAATTTTCCTATTAAAAGATTGTCATGTTTTATTTTAATCTACCTGCTTACTATATTCAGAGACACTTCCAAAACAAAATTGACACAGTGTAATTAAAATAAAGGGATGGACATATGTATTTAAGAAAGATGCTAATTCACAAAGAGAAAGACCAGGTAAGGCACTCTTAACATGGAATAACTCATACTTGGGGGCTAAAATTATTAATTTGGGCAAAGAGAAAGATTCACATTATAAACAGAACATTATAAACAGAACAAAGATAGAACAATCTATCAAGATACAAAAATTACAATTTATGTACCTAGCCATCCAGCTTTGACACATATGAAATAAAAACTGTTAGAAATGTGAGTAGATATTGTTAAATCCATACTGTTAGTGGAAGAGGTTAATCCAATGACTTAGAATTCAAAGACTAAAGTAGCAAAAAAGTAATAATAATAGACACATAAGGTTTTAATAGTACATATAACAAAATATATATGTATACACATACATACCCAACAAATTCAAGAATACACATTTACCTCAAGTGCAAATGCAATTATTTGTTTTTTTAAAATTTACTACATATTATGCTTCAGAGAACAATCTTAATAAATTACTAAGAAAAACTGACATTACGCAGAAATATAATGACTTCAACAAATTCAGAAATCAATAACAAACTGATAGCTAGAAATAATCCAATTACTTAGCTAAAGTTTTTAAAATCTTTTAAATAATTTCTGGGTTAAGAAGAAATAATAAAATATTTACAAGTGAATGATAATGACACAATATATAAAAACATGTGGTATGTTCAGAAGTAAATATATAGCAAAAGATTAAAAGAATAGAAATAGCTTCAGGAAAAGATAATTTAACATTTAGAACTTTATGTAACTCACTCTAACAGTAAAGGAGGACAACATATTCATCTCAATAATTTTAAATTTTTAAAAAATAAAATTCAACAACACATATTTTTTGTTAAAATTCTTAGTAAGCTAAGAAAAGGTAAACCTCCACAATTTAATAAAGAATATTTATGTCTGCATTTCACATTACACCAAAATCAGTAATGAAACACTAGAAGTATTCCCATTAAAGTCAGGAATATGTCTCAGGATTCAAGATTGTACTATCTTAGGCAATACAGCAAGAAATAATAACATAATAATAATAATAATAAATAATAAGAAGAACTATAAATGTTATAAAGGAGGAGAAAAATGATGATATATAAATAATATCATCTACTTTGAAAATCCAAAAGAAATAGCTAAAAAAATTACTAGCCCTGATAAGAGTTTAGTGCAGTAACAATGACCACTTAGAAGATATCTTGAATACTGTTCACAATTGCAAAAAGGAATATAAAAATATATTACACGAAATATATAAAATATTAACTTTAAAATTATGTAAGATTTATATGAAGAAAGTAGTAAAACATTGTTTCAGTGATGGATGGAATGACTCAGTATGGTAAGGCTGGCAATTCTCCTCACATTAATCTGTAATTCAAGATGGCGCCAAACAAAAACTTAAAAGCTAATTGTAAAATATATTTGGAGGTGAGAACAGTAAAGAAAAATGAAGGTAAAATATCTTCTAAAATCTCCTAAAACCAAAGCATGCTAAGAAATTAAAGGAGCTTGATGTTGGGGGCAAATAGACAAATAAATGGAATAGAATGGAGAGTCCAGAAAAGCAAATTTAGGTATCATGAAGATTATATTTTAAACCATTAGATATACAGGAAAATAGGCTTTTTTACGGTTTGTTTATTTTGAGAGGGATAAAGTGAGCATGCTCACATGCAAGCGGGGGTGGGATGGTGGCAGAGAGAGAGAGGGAGAGAGAATTCCAAGCAGGCTCTGTGCTGTCAGTACAGAGCCCTACACAGGGCCACAAACCATGAGATCATGACCTGAGCCATGCCGGTGCCCCTAGAGGAAAATATTTTTATGGCGTTGGAGTAGGACGAGCTCTGTTAAGACAAAACCTATATTGCGCTGTATGTTAACTAAAATTTAAATTTTAAAAAATTACATCTAAAAAAAAAGACAAAACCTAGAAACTAAAAAATCAAATTATTGATAGCTTTGAACACATGCAATTTAAAACCTATGTATGACCCCCAAAAAGCCCATAAACAAAGTTGTGAGAAGCAATAGATTAGAATAAAGTATTTACGATATATATAACAAAGGATTATATATGGAATAAAGACCTCCTAATAATTAACAAGCAAAAGGTAAACAATCCAATAGAGAAAAATGGGCAGAGAATATGCCCAGGTAATCTTAAAAAGAGGAAAAATATATGATTAATTAACAAATGAAAATGTGTTCCACCTCGGTAGTAGTCAGAGAAATTAAGATTAAAAGTGAGATATAGGGGTGCTTGAGTGGCTCAAACAGTTAAGTGTCCAACCTCGGCTCAGGTCATGATCTCACGTTTCTTGAGTTCGAGCCCAGCACTGGACTGTCTCCTGTCAGTGTAGAGCCCACTTTGGATCCCTTGTCCCCCTCTGTCTCTGCTTCTCTCTCTCTCTCTCAAAAATAAAGAAACATTTTTTTAAAAAGTCAGATATAATTTTTCAGTTGTCAGGTTGGTAATTTTTTTTAATTGCTAGATTCTAGTGTTGAGGAAATGTGAGAAAATAACTTTGCTCATATCTGTACAGCCAGGACTTCCACTTTAAGATGTCTGTAGTGGACACTATTGGCTGCTAGCTCAGCATTTTCTCCCTATAGAACCCTGATTTCTTCAGTATGGCCCCTCTATATGCCTCAAGGGAAGCTGACCCTACCCTCAGCTCTAAGGTGAGTCTGGTTAAACCAAAGGTATTCTCAGCCCCTGCTCTCTTAATCAGCAATCGGTCAGAATTCTTGACAGTGAGAATTTTGCTGAAAGTTTTTTAGGAAGGTCTTTCCTCACCTCAAGGAGAACATCAAGAAATCAAATTTACTTTATCCCATAAGACACGAGCAAGGAAGAATATAGCCCAGAAGATCTCCTATCACTGAAATTCCTTAGATGGACTAATAATTTTCCTATCTTGTGCCAGATAATGTTTTAGGCTAGGAACAGACAGTGCGTAAAACCGACAAAATTCACTGCCCATGCAACATTCTACTTGGGGAAACAGAAATTAAAAGAATAAATTAATAACATATATAGTGTGACAAATAATAAAGCAGAGAAAAAGAATGGGAAATGTTGGGATACAATTTAAATAGGATAGTCAGGGAAAGCCTCCCTGAAAAGGGGACATTTGAGCAAATTCTTGAAGGATAGAGGAAGTCATGTTCACATATAAGAGGGAAAGATTCCAGAAAGAGGAAAAAGTCCCTGCAAAGGCAAAGAGACCCAAGTATGCCTGGGAAAATTCTGGGAAGAAGAAGAAAACCTGTGGGGCTGGATTAGAGTGAGCAAGGAATAGAATGGTAGGAGACAAAGTTGGAGAGATAAAACGGGACTCGATTTTCAGGGGTCTTGTAGACCATTATAATGGCTTTGGGTTTGGCTGGGGAGTTTGGTATGGTTGACATACAGTGTCACATTAGCTACAGGGGTACAAATAGTGTTTCAACTTCTCTATACCTTACATTATCCTCACCACAAATGTAGCTACCATTGGTCACCATACAACGCTATTACAATATCTTTGACTATGTTTCCTGTGCCATACTTTCTATTCCCATAACTTATTTAATCCATAACTGGAAGCCTATATCTCCCACTCCCCTTCACCCATTTTGCCGATCCTCTCGCCCCCTTCCTCTGACAACCTTTAGTCTGTTCTTTGTATTTATAGGGCCAGTTCTGCTTTTTGTTTGTTTATTCATTTGTTTTAGTTTTTAGATTCCACATGTGAGTGAAATCATATGGTATTTATCTTTTTTAGTCTGACTTATTTCCTTTAGCATAATACCCTCTAGGTCCATCCACGTCATTACAAGTGGCAAGATCTCATCCTTTTTTATGGCTATAAAATATTCCATTGTGTGTGTGTGTGTGTTTACCACATCTTTTATCCATTTGTCTATCATTGGGCACTTAGACTGCTTCCATATATTTGCTATTGTAAATAATGCTGCATTAAATATAGGGGTGCATATCTCTTTTTGAATTAGTGTTTTTATATTCTTTGTGTAAACATCTAGTAGTGGAATTATTAGATCATATGGTTTTTCTATTTTTAATTTTTTGAGGAACATCCATACTGTTTTCCACAATGGCTACACCAATTTACATTCCCACCAACAGTGTGCAAGGGGTGTCTTTTCTCCACATCCTTGCCAACCAACACCTGTTATTTCTTGTGTTTTGATTTGAGCTATTCTAAGAGGTATAAGGTGATATTTCATCATGGTTTTGATTTGCATTTCCTTGATGATTAGTGGTGTTGAGCATCTTTTCATGTGTCTGTTGGCCATCTGTATGTCTTCTTTGGAAAAATGTTTATTCAGGTCTTCTGCCATTTTTTTAATCAGATTGTTTGGGGGTCTTTTGGTATTGAGTCGTTTAAGTTCTTTATATAGTTTGGATATTAAGCCCTTATTGGATATATTATTTGCAAATATCTTCTCATTCAGTAGGTTGCCTTTTTGTTTTGTTGATGGTTTCCTTCTCTGTGCAAAAGTCTTTCATTTTTACATAGCCCCAATAGTTTATTTTTGCTTGTTTCCCTTGTTTTAGGAGACATATCCAGAAAAATGTTACTATGACCAATGTCAGAAAAATTACTACCTGTGCTCTCTTCTAGGATTTTTATGGTTTCAACTCTCACATTTATATCTTTAATTCATTTGTAGTTTATTTTTTGCATGATGTTAGAAAGTGGTCCAGTTTCATTCTTTTGCATGTAGCTGTCCAGTTTTCCCAGCCCCATTTATTGAACAGACTTTCTCTTCACCATTGTTTATTCTTGTCTTCTTTCTCATAGATTAATTGACCACATAGGTGTGGGTTTATTTCTGGGCTTTCTATTCTGCTCCATTGATCTATGTGTCTATTTCTGTGCCTGTACCTTACTGTTTTGATTACTACAGCTTTGTAGTATATCTTGAAATCTTGTATTGTGATACTTCCAACTTCATTCTTCTTTTTTAAGATTGCTTTTGCTATCTTTTGTGATTCCATACAAATTTTAGTATTATTTGTTCTCACTCAGTGAAAAATCCTTTTGGTATTTTGATAGGAACTGCATTGAGTCTGTAGATTGTTTTGGCTAGTATGGACATTATAACAATATTAATTCTTCCAGTCCATGAGCATGGAATATATTTTCATTTGTGTCATCTTCAAATTCTTTCATCAGTGTTTTATAGTTTTCACAGTATAGGTTTTTCTTTCACATCCTTGGTTAAGTTATTTCCTAGGTATTTTATTCTTTTTGATGCCTTTTATAAATGGGATTGCATTCTTAATTTCTCTTTCTGAATGTTCATTATTATTATACAGAATGCTATCAATTTCTGGGTATTAATTTTGTATCCTGCAACTTCACTGAATTCATTGGGGTTTTGCTGAGTGAAATTAGAAGCCATTGAAAAGTTTAGAAGGGTGGCATGGTCTTAGTTCCATTTGAGAAAAATAACTTTGATTGGTGGGCTGGATGGACTGTGAAGGAACAAGGACAAAAGTAGGGAGAGTAGTTATGAGTTTACTGCAATAATCAAAGGAGAATTGACCATGACTTAGACCAGAATGGTGGCAGTGGGGGTAATAGAAAGTAGTTGAATTCTGGAATATTTCCAATGTAGAGTCAACAAGATTTGCTGATGGACAAGATACGGGGTGTGAGAAAAAGAGGAGAATCAAGGAAGGGTCTAAAATTTTGATCCTAAGCAACTCCTGAGAATGTAATTATTCTTAACTGAGAAGAGAACTAGCTGCTTTAGGGTAGAAGTGAAGAGATATCAGAGGTTTGGTTCAATTTTGTTAAGTTTGTGATATTTATATCTCAAATTGAATATGTTAAGTGCACATTTGGATACTTGAATCTGGCTTATAGTAGAAACATTGGTTTGGTGGTAAAAATTTGAGAATTGTCAGAATTTATATATCACTTAAAGCTGTGAGATTTGTGATGAGGTCACCAAGGAAGTGAACACAAAGAGAGAGAAGAGATTAAAGGACTTAGCTCTGGGGCACTGCAATGTCCATATTTAGGAAAGCCAGCAGGGAGGAAGAAAAGGAGCAGTCACGAAGATGGGAAAAGAAATCCTGGGAAGCATAGTGTTTTGGAAGCCAACGAAAGGAAGTATTTTAAGGAGGAGGGAGCAGTCAACTCAGTGAAATGCCAATGAATTAGCATAGCATAATGGCTAAGATAAAGGCTCTGCAGCCATTTCTGCCAAGTTCAAATACAGCTCTGCAATCATTTGCTGTGTGACCTTGAAAAAGTAACTACACCTTTCTGTCTTCTTTTCCATCTGTATAAAGAGTATTATATTGGCTGTATTTCATATGGTTTTTGTGAGGCTTATGTGTCTAAGTATGTTTAATACACTTAGAGTAGTGCCTGGAGTGTATAGTAAGTACCTAATAAATGACAACCATGATTATTATTTTGTATTGTTTGACATTTTTATTATTTTCTCTTCCAGTTTCATTGAGATACAATTAACATACAGCATTTTATAAGTTTAAGGTGTACAGCACAATTACCTGACTCATGTATATTGTGAAATGATTACTACAATGAATTTAGTTAACCTCCATCATTTCAGAAAGGTGTTAAAAAAAGAAGAAAAATGTTTTTTTCCTCATGATGAGGATCTACTTTCTTTGTAACTTTCAAATATATTATACTATGATTATTATTATATTTAACAGTAGCAAGAATTAGTAGGAGGAGGAAGAATAAGGAAAGGACTGAGACTTGACCAGTGGCTTTGGCAATGTGGAAGTCACTTGTGACATTGACAAAGAGCAATCTGGGTAGAATGGTGGGGGCAAAACCTTGTTTAAAATGATGTCATGTCCAAAATAATATGGGAGAAGATGAACTGAAGACAATAAGTGAAGGAACCCTTTCAAGAAACTTTTCTTTAAAAAGTAAAGGTAGCAGAAAAATAAGTTGGTAGCTGTAGGAAGAAGTTTAATAAGAGAGGATTTTGTTATTATAAGAGAAATAACAGGTTTCACATAGTATATTTATTTTAAATATACCTTGGATCAGAGGTCAGCCTCAGGAGTCAGTCTGAAGGCTTGCTGGTGATGGGCAGAGAGGTTGGGGTGGTGTGGAACACTGTAAAGGTACTGAGCTCCAGTCATCTCATATCAAATGTGTTTATTTGTTCTCTCCCATACTAGAATGTAAGCTCCATAAGAGAAGGCCCTTGTTTTATTCCTTGACCTTATCTCTATCACCTTGAACTACTGTTCAAGTAGGCAATCAATATGTATTTGTTAAATGGATGACATCTCCAGTGAAAATTTGAGGCCCCCAAAATTTAAATAAATTGCTTGTCCAGCTCATTATGTCAGAGTTGGATCTAAGACTTGAGTCTCTTGGTCAAGTCCTCAAGAGTACAGTAACCATTACAGTACTAGGAAAACCTGGGTTTCAGAATTCATATCCTGCTCTTCAAAGTAGCACATTATTAAAGAAACTTATATAGGAATGCAAGCTGGTGCAGCCACTCTGGAAAACAGTATGGAAGTTCCTCAAAAAAACTAAAAATAGAACTACCCTATGACCCAACAATTGCACTACTAGGTATTTATCCAAGGGATACAAGTGTGCTGTTTCAAAGGGACACATGCACCCCAGTGTTTATAGCAGCACTATCAACAATAGCCAAAGTATGGAAGAGCCCAAATGTCCATCGATGGATGAATGGATAAAGAAGATGTGGTATATCTATATCTATATCTATATATACCTATATATAGATAGATAGATAGATAGATAGATAGATACACACACACACACACACACACACACACACATATACAGTGGAGTATTACTTGGCAATCAAAAAGAATGAAATCTTGCCATTTGCAACTATGTGGGTGGAACTGGAGGGTACTATGGTTAAGTGGAATTAGTCAGAGAAAGACAAATATCATATGATTTCACTCATGAGGACTTTAAGAGGCAAAATAGATGAACATAAGGGAAGGGAAACAAAAATAATATAAAAAACAGGGAGGGGGACAAAATATAAGAGACTCACAAATATGGAGAACAAACTGGGGATTACTGGAGGGGGTATGGGAGGCAGTATGGGCTAAATGGGTAAGAATCACTAAGAAATCTACTCCTGAAATCATTGTTTCACTATATGCTAACTAATTTGGATGTAAATTTTAAAAAAGAAAGGAAAATAAAAAGAAACATATAGAAATTCCAAAGGCTAAAATGAGGCAGAAAAGAATGGAACTACTTCCCAGATTATCCTAAGTCATTATCCTAAGTCATTACAAACACTATTTTTATTCTGTCAAAAAGTTATATTTTGTTGATGATATGGCTGTTAAATAAAACTTATAAGCCTTGAAAAATCTATAAATGATATAACAATACTAGTTATTTGTTGAATAATATGAATGAAAATGAAATTTTTGAAGATTACCACAAATCTGACCTTCTTTGTATTGCACACATATTCTGTATATTTTTTAAGAACTACAATTGAAAACTTGAAAATATGACTCCTGGAGGTAAAAACGTTAAATTATGTTTAAATGTAGCAGATATTTCCACAAAGCTTATTAATAATAGGACTTTTTATGCAATTAAAAATAACCTTGAACTCTTTTTTTTTTTAAATATAAAATTTATCGTCAAATTGGTTTCCATACAACATCCAGTGCTCATCCCAACAGGTGCCCTCCTCAATGGAACTCTTAATGATACAGAACAAACTGAAGGTTGATAGAGAGAGGTGGGCGGGGGATGGGCTAGATGGGTGATGGGTATTAAGGAGGGCATTAATTGTTATGATGACCACTGGGTGTTGTATGTAAATGACGAATAACTGAATTCTACTCCTGAAACCAATATTGCACTGTATGTTAACTAGCTAGAATATAAATAAAAATTAAAAAAGAAATAGCCTTGAATCTCTTTATTACTGAGTTTGATAAACCATATCCAACATAAGATTGCAAAATTAAGAGAAGAATTGCATTTCACTGTAGGGTTTACTCCTAGATGTTTAGTGGCATTGGCAAGTAGCAATGAATCACTCCATCTAAATGTAAAACTTATATACAAAGTGTGTCTAAAGCAATATAGATGGAGACATGTAACATGCCTGTATATTGAATTTGAAAATTGGGTCTCCAATACTGTAACCATAAAAGAGTCCCTCTTGCTAAGTTTCTAAACTGTGAAATGAGACAAATAGTTTGCCAGAGAATTTTTTTCAGCTTAACAGTGGCCTTATCTTTTAACCAAGTAATCTTACTTCTGGAATATCACTCCAGAGAATAATCAAAAGGAAGGAAAATACTATATGTTTGAAGATGTTCATTGCAGTAGTGTTTATGTAATTACAGAATTGGGAAAAACACATAGATGTCCAACAAAAGAGGTTTAATTAAATTGGAGTGGGTCTACTTTGTATAATATGTAATCATTAAATGCATAGTATAAAATGCTCACTGTCTTAAAATATGTACTTAATTTGTGTATGTCTCATTAAACAGTTCATTCTCAATCAATTCAACTATTGTCATACACACACACACACACACACACACACACACTCACACACATAAATGTAGCTGTGTGAATGCTACCTGGATTAAGGGCAGGGGAAAAAGCAGAGAAGTAGCACCTTTTATAAAATTTTGTCTTAAGAATGCTTAATTCTGACACGACACATTGATAAAGACTTTTAGGTTCCCACCTAAGCAATCAGCATTTCTCATTCATTGTAACTCGCCTCTTGAAGCAGAGAAATTTAGCTTATTGATTCTGGGTATTTTGCTAGCCTCTTCAAGTCATTTTGGAATCTTTTTTCAGATGATATGAAGTAACTATTTCAGTGCACATCTTTGCTATAGAAACGTGATTTTTGGCTTTGCAGCCCAAAGATACATTCCATGTATGAATAGAAGTCTTTGTGCAACAAGAGTAAAGTCATCAGCTTCTATGCTATGAAGAAGAAATGTTCATCTCCTAATGTGCATATATGTAAGCCACCTCTTTAAAATCAGCCTCCTTAAATGGCACTGAGTACGCTTCTGTGTATGACACATCAATGTCCATTAATTGCATGAAGAGAACCGAGATTCCAATGGCAAAATCTGTAAAAGTAGATATACAAAGAAAAGTGGAAGCATCTGTTTAATATATACGACATTAGAATTTAATTTTACCTCTGTGATGCTTTTGTGTGGCTGCAGTGTTACAGCAGAGCACATAAGCATAGCCGCGCAGTGTCAGCAGGTGCATGCCACCAAATTACTGCTTTTAATTTGCATATTCATCTGCTAAGAAGCATGTCATTATCATATCAAAGGGATACTAAGCAACATCTAGCTTGGAGAGATGTGGCATAGTTTCAATAGGAGCAATTAATGCAAGATGAGGACTCTCTTTCTGTCATGTCTCCCAGGGCTAGCTGTAATCGGGCTGATTATTGGATACCAATAAGACCGAGGGCCCAGTTGGCACAGAATAAGAGAAGAACTGGAAAGGGAGCCTGCTAGTCCTCTCCACTGTACACTTGATGGCAACGTGATGCTCTGGTCACTCAAAAGAATCCTGTTCTTATTATAGACGCTGTCTATATGCATTCATCTATTTCAGTTGTCATAAAATGACCAGATGTGGTCCAAAATTAGTCATGTATTAAAAAAAAAAAAAACTGATCTTGTCTTTAGAGAGCGTGTGAGGAAATGTGAAAGAGACATTGAAATTGGGTTCATAAATATAGGTTTTAGTACTTGGGTAAATTTCATTTGAACAAACAAACATCATCTTCCTCCTTCAAGCGTTTATTGAGAACTTAAGTTTATGTCAGACAATGTCAGGTGATGAAGATGCAGATACCAACTAGTGACAGTCCCTGATCTCAAAGAACTTGCAGTTGAACAGGGGAGAGAGACACATATACCAAAGCAACCTTAAATAACATTTTCTTTGTTATTGTTTATGAACTTAGGAAAGGCCACACAGGTGGCCATTTTGATAGGACACCAAGGGCACATGGTATCATCTCTTTTTAGGAAAGTCTTCAAGAACTTTAAGAAATCTTTAGTTTCATTTTAGAAATCATCTCACTTTTCCTCTCCTGATGGTAGGAGCTAAAAACAGTGTACAAATGTGAATTCTTGAATAATGAAAGTATAGTAACTTCTCCAATTGTCCTGTTGTTTCTCAATGTTTCATTGAATGCAATGGTATAAGCAAGTGCTTTTATTTTTTTTTTAATTTTTTTTTAACATTTATTTATTTTTGAGACAGAGAGAGACAGAGCATGAACGGGGGAGGGTCAGAGAGAGGGAGACACAGAATCTGAAACAGGCTCCAGGCTCTGAGCTGTCAGCACAGAGCCCGACGCGGGGCTCAAACTCACGGACCGAGAGATCATGACCTGAGCTGCAGTCGGACGCTCAACCGACTGAGCCACCCAGGCGCCCCTAAGCAAGTGCTTTTAATGAGTGGGGACAACTAATAGCTTGCTTCCTACAATGTCTAGGATGGGATAGTATACACATAGACTTTCACTAATTTATTCATCAGAAAAATGTTGAACACTGTGTAGCAAGCACTGCTATAAGCACTGGGGATATGGCTGTAAACAAAATGGGCCAAGTGTCTGCCCCTGAGTTTACATTTATGCATGCTCCTGCGTGTGAATATATGCACCAAGTACATGCCTAATGTAAAGCTCAATGACATTCATTCAACAAGCATTTAATAAGCACTTTGTGTCACATTAGGGAAATGACAAGGATATAAAGTTTACCTTGGAAACTACGAGCCAGCAGCGAGTACAAAAAAGGCTTCCAAATGACCCGTATACTGGTCACTTCAAATGGCTTATGAAAAACAAAACTTAAAATAAGAAGGTATTCTTTCACGGGTGTCCAGTCTTACAAGTAGTTTAAGACATCAGCCAGTCATCTCTGCATAGCCCCAGAAAATTCACCAACCACCTTCTTGTCCATTGCTGTTAAAATTTCAGGGATGAGCCATTGGACCTTAGTGAGCATGAGAGACAGGCACTTTGGGTGCATCATCTTATTTAACACTCAGAGAAATCATCAAAGATATGTGCTACTACACCCAATTTGCTGGTAAGGTAACCAAGGTTCAGAGAGTTTATGTTTCCCAAGGTCAGTGGGTTGGTAAATAGCTGGGTAGGTTTGGAACTCAGAGTTTTCTGATGCCAAATATGTTTGTAACACAGCATTCAATATTCCCAGTCTAATCTAGTTTGTGGCAATGAACGTGAATATCAGAGCTAACTTACATAATAATAGCTGATCATTTGAGGAAGAACAATATTTGACCAGTACTACTATTTTACTTTATTATGGTGGGAAATTATGGGTTAAATGACGTATATTATATGAAAACTATAAGTTGTAAATTTTAACAAATGAACAAAAATACAGTCTAATTGTATCTTACTACTCTGGTTGGCTTTTTCACCAAATGGAAAGGATTTTTTTCTCTTTTTAAAAAATTTCTTATCTGAGAGAGAGCACACGCGAGTGGGAGAGAGGGGTGAGTGGGAGATACCACACGCGAGTGGGAGAGAGAGAGAGAGGGAGAGAAAGAGAGAGAGAATCATAAGTAGGCTCCACAGTCAGTGCAGAGCCTGACGAAGGCTCAATCCCACGACCCTGGGATCATAACCTGAGCTGAAATCAAGAGTTGGACACTGAACTGATTGAGCCATCCAGTCACCCAGATTTTTTTTTCTTTTCAGTTAACCTTATGCTGAGAATTATGGACTCAGGTTTTATTTGGTTTGGTTTTGGTTTTGGTTTGGTTTAAATTGGCTGCTGGTAGAGTTGAAAGAGCTGCTGACTTGCAGTCAGAAGACGTGGGCTTAGATCCTAGTTGTCTGTGGAAAATACTTAGCTAGCAAGGGCTTCAGTCTTCTCCCCTGCAAGGAGAATTTCATCTATATGCCATCTTGGAATGCTTCTGGGTCTAGCTTTCTATGATTCTGTGAAAAACAACTAGCAAAGGTCCTATGTCGAATATAGTACATAAAATACTTGAATCATCCACTTCTTGAATCCTTTTTTCCTTTAAATAAACTAAACTAAAATTGTCTGTTATGTTTTTAAATATTAACTTTAGGCAAAACTTCAGTAAGCGGTAATTATTGATTGTTACCTTCTCACAAGAGTTGATTGCATCATAGCACTGTTTACTGATTTCTTTGTTACGAAGAAGAAATAAAAGAAGGAAGGGAGGGAGAGAGAAAGAAAGGAAGCCAAACTCGGGTAAATGTATGTTACACATATAAAAATATACATGTTACATATGCATGCATACTTGTCTGTGTGTCACATATACACACACACATTTATAGTGACAACTTCTTTAAGTTCTATGTTTTTTTTCTGCCATAGAAGAATAAGGAAAATATTGCCCTTAGACGGTTGCATATTCCAAGTAGTTTAATGGCATTCTTTCTCTAAGTGAAGCAGTGGGTTCCACAAGTGCTGGAGTTTTACAGAAAAGTTTACCTCATTCTCCTTTTCTGTTAACAGGAGTCAGCTTAAGAATCAATGATGAATTGATTGAATTTATAACTATGTTTATAGCTATTTATATTGTTTGTTGCTATTAAGTTAAATACCATTCAATTATCATCTAATCTAGGCATTGGAGATTTTCGAATTGATTTGTTTAAGGCTGCATTCACACAAGGAGGGCTTAAAGATCATTCTGTTGTTTTCAAGATACCCTAATTCAGGTCAAAACCTGAATTAATCTCACACAGAATATCTTTAATCACACACAACTCTGTTGGAGGTATATCTGAAAGGCAGGACCTTTCACAAATAAATCACATCTTCAACTATCAGTTTGTTTTGTGGCCTCCCATCAGTTTTGAAACAAGTTCTCAAACTTCTTTTTTTATTTTTTATTTTTTATTTTTTTAATGTTTATTCATTTTGAGAGAGAGAGAGAGAGAGAGAGAGCAGGGGAGGAGCAGAAAGAGAGAGACAGAGAACCCCAAGCAGGCTGTGCACTATCAGTGCAGAGTCTGATGTGGGGCTTGAAGTCACAAACCATGAGATCATGACCTGAACCGAAATCAAGAGTTGGATGCTTAACCAACAGAGCCACCCAGGTGCCCCAATTTCTTAAACTTTTATACAGCAATAATAGTCCTTAAATAAGTGCTAAATTTTTTAAAACTTTGATTAGGTTTTCCACTCATAATTCATGGAAGAAGTGTTTGTGTCATCTGCTAGCTTCATGTCTTATAATAGTGATAGAGTTTCTCAGCAAATTCCGTCACAAAACTGTCACTTTCATGTTTAGGTGCTTCTGTAGGACATGAGAACCTCTATGCTTTGTTAAAAGCCACCTGGGTGGCTCAGTCAGATTAAGTATTCAGCTCTTGATTTTGGCTCAGGTCATAATCTTGCACGTTGGGGGTTCGAGCCCTGCATAGGGCTCTGTGCTGACAGTGTGGAGCCTGCTTGGGATTCTCTCTCTCTCCCTCTCTCTCTGCCCCTCACATGCATGCTCTATCTCTCTAAATAAATAAATAAACTTAAAAAAAAGAAAGAATTCAAAGTACTTCACCCATAAATATTTATCTAAAGGATACAAAAATACTGATTTGAAGGGGCACATGCACCCTGATGTTTATAGCAGCATTATCAAAATAGCAAATTATGGAAAGAGCCCAAATGTCCATTGACTGATGAATGGATAAAGAAGATGTGGTGTGTGTGTGTGTGTGTGTGTGTGTGTGTATACCAGCTATCAAAAAGAATGAAATCTTGCCATTTGCAAGGACATGGATAGAGCTAGAGTATATCAGGCTAAGTGAAATAAGTCAGTCAGAAAGAGATAAATAGCTTATGATTTCACCCATATGTGGAATTTAAGAAACAAAACAGATGAACATAGGGGAAGAGGAAAAAGAGAGAAAAGCAAACTGTAAGAGACCCTTAACTATAGAGAACACTGTGGGTTGATGGAGGGAGGTGGGTGGGGGGTGGGCTAAATTATGGGCTAAATGGGTGATGGGTATTAAGGAGGGACCTTGTTATGATGAGCACTGGGTGTTGTATGTTAGTGATGAATCACTGAATTCTACTCCTTAAACCAATATTGCACTATATGTTAACTAACTAGAATTTTTAAAAATTTTTTTAAGTGTTTTATTCATTTTTTGAGACAGACAGTGTGAGCAGGGGAGGGGCAGAGAGAGAGGGAGACACAGAATCTGAAGCAGGCTCCAGGCTCTGAGCTGTCAGCACAGAGGCCTATGTGGGGCTCGAACTCACAAACTGCGAGATCAGACCTGGGCCAAAGTCAGACACTTAATCAACTGAGCCACCCAGGTGCCCCTAACTAACTAGAATTTAAATAAAATCTTGAAAAAAAAAGAACAAAGTACTTCATCTACCATATGTAAACAAGGGGTGTTGGTATAACGTAAAAGTTTTTCCTTTCTAAGGAAATATAAGCCGCTTTTATTCATGCAGATTGTATGTAGTAGCAACAGTGAAGCTAAGTGGTGCTATTGGATACAGTAGAATAAGAAAATGTGGTGTTCTTTGGAAAAAAGTGAGCTTTATTGGTACAATTCAGTTGGCAAAAAATAACATTTGTTTATTCTCAAAATAAAAGCAAAAAATGAAAAATGCGAAGTGGTGACTATAACAAAATGCTGAGGTTGAAATTGAAGAAAAATTTAGTGTTGATGGGGGAGGGGAGACATAACGAGGAAGACAAAATTGTGTCATTAATCACATGGGAAAAATGTATCATGAACAAATATTAACTGCATAATACTTGACGACTGATAGATTCATTATGTGGTTATATCATACAAAGTCATAGCTAGAGATTCTTGATCCAATTCTGTAATTATGTGTGGTGATGGATGTTAACTAGACTTCATGTGGTGATCATTTCACAATATATACAAATATGAAATCACTGTGTTGTACACCTGAAACTAATATAATGTCGTATGTCAATTATACCTCAATGAAAGTAAATTAGAAGTCCTTGATCCACTTGGGAAGAAATACTTGGCAGAAAGATAAATGGATAGTTAATTAATTAATTAAAACTAACCTAAAACAAGAACAAAATTTGAAACCACCCACAGACATGTGACAAGAGTATGTTTGTATGGTAAAAGAGAATTAAGACTTTCCAGAAGAGAAAATTGGTGACACAAATATGTTTTGTTGGGCTGCTTTAAAAGTAGGAAAATTCCGGGGCGCCTGGGTGGCGCAGTCGGTTAAGCGTCCGACTTCAGCCAGGTCACGATCTCGCGGTCCGTGAGTTCGAGCCCCGCGTCAGGCTCTGGGCTGATGGCTCGGAGCCTGGAGCCTGTTTCCGATTCTGTGTCTCCCTCTCTCTCTGCCCCTCCCCCGTTCATGCTCTGTCTCTCTCTGTCCCAAAAATAAATAAAAAATGTTGAAAAAAAAAATTAAAAAAATAAATAAATAAATAAAAGTAGGAAAATTTCATACTTAAAATATCCAGATTTCTTTCTCTTCCTAAAAAAAGGAGGAGGAAGGAGAGGGGGAGCAGGATGGGGAGGAAGAAGAGGAGGAGAAGAAGAGGAGGAAGAGAAGAAGATGTGGAAGTATATTCCTACATGACCATTGGCAAAAGACCAAGCAGTGGATGTCCCCTTTAGACTGGGTCTCTCTTGTTTTGCTATAGTTTCCACCAGCCCCTCTCATCTTACCCAGAGGGATTACCTACCTGATCACTTGGTGGCTTTTGAGTGTTCACCCCATAATGTGCTAAGCATTACTCCAGGCCACATCCTTTATATTGGTAATTGTTGAAAATATCCTGAGTGACAGATAGCATAATTCATATTTTAACGACAAAGAGACCAAAGCTCTTGGACTTTCAGTAATTTGCAGAATTGTTCATGTAAGAAACAACTATCATGCTCTTTATTACCTTTCTCTGTAAATAATATTTTAAGATTAGAAAAGTTTAGGCCATTCTTAAATTTAGCTGTATATTAAGATCACCTGAGAAGCTTTAAAAACCTGTGTGGATCCCACCCCAGGCCATAGAAATCAGATCTTATAGCTGATTTTAATGGTCAACCAGGGATACAAACCCCTAGTTTATGTCTTTAGTTTATGTATTGAAAGACGATTTCCTGTTTGTTTTTAATTCTGATTTTTATTAGTTGTGTCTGTGGAGAGACAGATGTTTGGCATTTAAAGCACTATGTGCTTATTGAAAGTTTTACTTTTGAAGGTGTGTATTGTGTTGTATAACCAATGCATTAACAAGCCTCCTAAACTGAGTTTGAGTTGACCCAATTCTACATGGAGTTTGCATAGCTCTGTTTGTTAAAGTACTGAAACAAAACAAAGATTTGAATTCTGGTACCTATTTGCTATAGGTATCAAGTATCTTCTAAGACTGTTTTAACCTTGCATGTGTAAGGCCTGGCCAGGCCTCTGAGTGCACTGAGCAGTTGTGTTTTAGTATAGGCCTCATAGGCAAAGCTTGAATCTTTTCTGATGCCTTAGGCCTGTTTTTGGTCACTACATGCAAACCCCAGTTGGACACTCAGTCAAAAAATAATGAAAATGGTTGTTTGATTACTTAAAAAAAAATAAGAAATTAGACTAATGTAACTGGTCAAATTATCCCAGGTTTGCATGTGCAGACCAACTACAATATCAATGCTATTATTGTATTTTACTGACTTGTTGATAAAATTCAGTGTGATTTTCCTGTGGATCAATTCAAATATTACTAGTCCTGGAGAAAAGGAGGAAGAAAGTAGGAAATGTAATTATTTACTCATGGTAAAATGTGACACAATTTTTGCTTTAAAATAAACTCCATGTGGGGCGCCTGGGTGGCGCAGTCGGTTAAGCGTCCGACTTCAGCCAGGTCACGATCTCGCGGTCCGTGAGTTCGAGCCCCGCGTCAGGCTCTGGGCTGATGGCTCGGAGCCTGGAGCCTGTTTCCGATTCTGTGTCTCCCTCTCTCTCTGCCCCTCCCCCGTTCATGCTCTGTCTCTCTCTGTCCCAAAAATAAATAAAAAACGTTGAAAAAAAAATTTTTTTAAAAAAAAATAAATAAAATAAACTCCATGCATTATAGATGAGTATTTGTTTTTAGAGGCCTCATTCAGACAGAAAGAAAAAAAAAACCTTGCAAATTACTTCCTTCTTTTGGAATATGTCTTTACCAGTAAGTGTACTGGAAATGATTCTACATGAAAGTGGTTTTTGATAGAAAAAGAAGCACCATCTAAAATTAGAACATTTACTTCAGACATGACTTATTTTGATACATCATAAAATTTTGTGAAGAACAATTTTGAAGCATGGTTTAAGATTGCAATATTCTCTAGTGAATAGAGCACTGGATAGTAAATTTCAGAATTTGGATATTCATCCAAAATTAGAAGCTAAAGAAATGCTGGAGTTTGCCACAATTAAGACATGGGTTTATGGAGGCCTCATACGCCTGCTTTCAACAGGTCACTGGTGTATGTTAAATAATCACTCAGCATCAGCAGGCTCTATTAAAATTTCCCTAAGTTAGCTAATTTTAGCTCATTAATTCTCAAAGCATCTTCATAAGTAAGAATACTAATAAAAATCTATTTTACACATGGAATACAGAGACAGAGAATATGCATTGCTGAAGATTAGGTTGAAATTGGATAAAGTTTGGGGTGCCTGGGTGGCTCAGTCGGTTGAGCGTCCCACTTCGGCTCAGGTCATGATCTCACAGTTCGTGAGTTCGAGCCCCACGTAGGGCTCTGGGCTGAGCCTGGAGCCTGCTTCGGATTCTGTGTGTCCCTCTCTCTCTGACCCTCCCCCGTTCATGCTCTGTCTCTCTCTGTCTCAAAAATAAATAAACATTTAAAAAAAAAGAAATTGGATAAAGTTTAGATCGTCATACTGAGCACAGTGTTGAACCTGTATGACATGGTAGATAGATAGATAGATAGATGTGTGTGTGTGTGTGTATATATATATATATTACTTATAGATATGATGTAGGTTTGAATATGAATGTCATGACATCAAATTCTTTATGTAACATAAGTTTTAGTTAGAATCAAGTTGATTATAAACAACAAAAAACAATTCAACTAACCTATACAGTAAATGGGATTTATTAGCTAACATACTGTAAAATCCAGGGGCAGACCTGGCTTCATTCCATGGCAAGGGATGTCATCAGGGCTGTCTCTTGGTTTCTGTCTTAGCCTGTCTCTACTTAGCATCAGGCTGATGCTGAAAAACCTCCCTCCCCCCAAACCACCACTTCCATCGTAGCAGTCTTCCAACCCCTCTGGAAACAATTGTTCTTTAATAACTCTAACAAAAAATGTCAGGCCAGCACCCTGATTAGCCTGGCTTGGGTCACCTGCCTGCCCTGTATCAATCACCACAGCCTGAGGGATAGGGGACTCTGATTGTCTAGGCTTAGGTCTGGGTGGGACATGAAGGGGCCAGAGTCATTCTGCCTCCCCCCAGCAACATGAAGATGGCCCTGTCCTGGAAAAGAGAGTTCTATTAGCAAGAGAATGTGAAGAAAAATAGTGGTTGGACAAAAACAACATATACTCCACTTCAACATACAAAGCCCTTTGTATCTGGCCCCTATTTATGAATGTAACCTTATTAGATTTCATTCCCCATAAATGCATTAACTCTAGGCAGGCCCAATTACTAGAGTTTCCTTAGTGTTATGTATTTGTTGAATGAATTAATGAGCAACGGTATCAACGGAGGTGACTGCTATTACTGGAAAACTCTGCTATATGGAAAACTTAAAGCCTCCTGGGTTAACTGAAAATTCCGGATAACTTAAAAATAATTGATGTGGCTCTAAGTGATCTTTATTATTCCATAGTGTTGGGAAAATATGAAAGTGGGTTCATTAATGATGGCTTTATATGATGAGCGTATTTATGACTGAGGGCAGGAATCCCATTTTCTTTGATTCCTTCGGAGCACCTATAATAATGCTCTACATGTACTGTGTGCTTAGTAAAAGTTTCTGAACTGAAATGAATAGTTGATATCAGTTCTTAGTCAAGGCCCATTCTGCTTTCCCATGATGACCATTTTTCCGCAAACAGCTATCAAAGGCTACAATTTACATGTATGCATTTGATGAAGAAACTTTGCTCTAACTATGAATGTTCTCACGTCATAGTGGTTGTCCAGAGCAGCCTGCATAATAAAAATCATGTTGCTTAACTTCTACATTAAAGTTGAACCCTGGAGTGTTTTAGAAATATTAAAGTCCATGGATGACAAAGCTCCTACTTACAGAGACTTGCATCTATTATTTGCAGGCAAATTGGCTTACCCTGTTTGTTTTTTTTAATGGTTTGGAGATTTTTAGAATTAGATTTTTAGAATCCACCAATTAAAATTTATTCTGTGAACTGTTTTGCTTTGAAAGTAGATCAAATCTGCCATTTACGCTACTATTAATAAATCCTATTAGTATAGTAGTTTTATAGTCTGTAAATTGCTCTCACATTCATAAATTTTGTAATTCATATGGAAAATAAAACCCTCAGGGTTTTAACTGACAGCATTGCCAGTAAATGTAACACAATTTCAGACTACATTAATAGAAGTAAAGGATCTGAATAAAGGAGGTGATAGTTTGAGTGCAGTCTACACCAGTTAGGGGGCATTATGTTCAGCCCTGGGCTTCATCCAGTTTTAAGAGAGACATGGATTGACACAACCAGAGCTTGTCCAAAGGAGAGCAACCTGGAGTGTGTGAGGCCTCTAGCCAAGTTACATGAGGAAGAGCTGAAAGAGATGAAGATATTTGGTGTTAAAAAAAGAAAAGAAAAGAAAAATGAAAAAAAATAGCAATAGCCTTTAAATATTAATAAGGCTAGCATAAGAAATAATAATTAAAACTCTCCACATATATGACTTAGTGTACAGAACTAGGACCAAGAGCTGAAAGCTATACATTACAGTTCAATATTTTTAAAAAGTCCTTAACACTGCCTACAGGTGTTGTTTTCAAATGACATAAGGGTTTACCTGTCACTGGGAGTGATGACTCAAAGTCTACATAATCATTTATTAAGGGTATCAGCTCCACAGTGTGTTAGCCATGTGAGTTTGGACAAGTTACCATACTTCTCTGAGCCTCAGTTTTCTAATCTTGAGAACAGACTTTCAGGATTGGTATAAGGATTACGTGAGATGATGCAAGTCAGGCCAGCAACACAGTGTCTGCTTATCATATACGCTCAATGAAAGGGAGGCATTATTATCAGCAGTTTGAGAAAGGTGTATATAAACCATGCAAAAATAATAGAGAAGGATAATAACACCAGGGTTTAACTTCCTTGTCAACCAAAGGTTGACAAAGGTCAGTGTGGAAACCTATGTCCTCAATGTGTTGTACAGTGATTGATTTTAGTGATTCTCTTGTCTTAAATTTTATTGGAAGCCATAGCCAAGGGAATTACATTTCCTCAATAATCAAAAATGTTTATGGAACACTCCCCTGACTTTGTGGAATGCCATAGAGTGTTTTTTAAGCACTTGGGAAGGAGAGTTACTAAGAAGAGGTGGCAGAGATGGAAGAGGGTAGTTGTGGAGTCAGGCAAAGGCCATCTTACAGTTCGTGATATACCTTATGCATAAGCAATAACTTAGGACACTTAAAATGGAATACAGAGTACAGAAATGCAATATGTAGCCTGAAGACCATAGAATTTAGGGGAACTGAATCCATTCAAAATGCAAACATTTATTTTAAAAAAATTTTTAATGTTTTTATTTATTTTTGAGACAGAGAGAGACAGAGCATGAGCAGGGGAGGGGCCGAGAGAGAGGGAGACACAGAATCCGAAGCAGGCTCCAGGCTCCGAGCTGTCAGCACAGAGACCGACGCGGGGCTTGAACTCACAAACCGTGAGATCACGACCTGAGCCGAAGTTGGACGCTTAACCGACTGAGCCACCCAGCACCCCAAAATGCAAACATTTATTAAGCACCATCTCAGCCTTTGAAGAATAAGAGCTGAATATAAGAAATATAGAAATAACTACAGGAAACTTTTCCTGCCCTGAAGATTTCATACAGTGTAGTCTGAGGTATGACAATATATAGAATTCGTCATAAATCCAAACAAAATTTAAACCAAATGCTGTGGGAAAATAGAATAGGAAGCAATGAATAGAAAGGAAGTATAATGCAGGGTCAGGGAGTTAGGAAAGTTTTTGAAGTGATATTGGTATAGTTCCTACCTTTCTATACGTGGTTAAAAGAAGACAAGCATTCATGACCTTGGGAATAGTATTAATCTAGGCAAAGAGATGTGGAAAATCATCAGTCTTCCAGGGATGGCAAACTGCCTACGGTGGCTTGAATACAGGAGGTTGTGGGGAAGGAAGGAGTGGCAGGAGATGAGCCTAAGAAAGTCAAGTATGGTCAGTTGTTAGGAAGTGGAAAACTAGGCTAAGAAATGGAATTAAAACAAGAATTATTAGGAGCACCTGAGTGGCTCAGTGGGTTGAGCATCTGACCTCTGCTCAGGTCATGATCTCATGGTTTGTGGGTTCGAGACCTGTGTCAGACTCTGCTGACAGCTCAGAGCCCGGAGCCTACTTAGGATTCTGTGTCTCCTTCTCTTTGCCCCTCCCCTGCTCACACTCTGTCTCTGTCTCTCAAAAATGAATTTAAAAAATGCTAAAAAAAAAAAAAAAAAAGAATTATTGGAGAAGTTTCATGAGAACATATTTACTATTATGTATCTTATGGGGCCACTGATGACTTTAAACCAGAGAGTAACAAAATATCCCAGAAAGGTTGATGAACTTGTATTGAGACAATTGACAAAGGTCTGACTGAGGAGATGAGAGAAGATAAAACTTGGAGGCTCCCTAAACATTCCTGAATGAGAAGTGAAATAATGAAAATTTTGTTTGAGGAAGATCAGACAATCAGTTGTAAACCTCACAGGGAGGGGAGAGCCTAGAAATAAGGAACTGTTCTTTGTGTGTGTTCTAGTGAGGGAAATGGATAGAAAGTACTGGTTAGAAAGCAACATTGAGGATAAGTGGAAGAATTGGTAAGGAAATATGTAGAAAAGGAGAGGAGTTAAAATGACTTATAAATTTGTGCTGTGTAACTATATATACCCAAAAAATGCTATGGCTCACATTGGCCTTTTGGTTCTTTTTGGGTCCCTGTAGTCAACCACTGTCCTGCTTGAGACAACAACCACGACCGTCAACACACTATCTTGTTGAAAATCTGCTTGTTTATTTTCCCATTTTAGTTCTATCCAATCTTAAGGATGTCTTAACCAGGAGTATAATATGAAGGCAATTTCTGCATAATGGAACTAATAAAGGATTATTCATTTCAGCCTAATTAATGATTAATTAATTAGCCTAATGATAATTAACTTACCCTAGTTATATTTGTAAAGGGTGAAGCTGCATATAGCCTTTTATTTTTTGAAGCTTTGCAAGCATGTCTATAATGTAATCTTTGTTTGCATTTTATTATTTATTTATTTACTTATTTTTATTACAAGTTTCTAATTAAATTCCAGTTCGTTAACATATAGTGTAATATTAATTTCAGGAGTAGAATTTAGTGATTTATCACAAATAATGTCCAGTGCTCATCACAGGTGCCTTCCTTAATACCCATCACCCATTTAGACCATCCCCACCACCTCCCCTCAGCAACCCTCAGTTTATTCTCTATAGTTAAGAGTCTGCTTTATGGTTTGCCTTTCTCTTTTTACCCCCTATGTTCATCTATATTTTTTTCTATTTCCAGACTAGGGTTATTTTATTTTATTTTATTTTATTTTATTTTAATGTTTATTTTTATTTTTGAGACAGAGAGAGACAGAGCATGAACGGAGGGTCAGAGAGAGGGAGACACAGAATCTGAAACAGGCTCCAGGCTCTGAGCTGTTAGCACAGAGCCCGATGCGGGGCTCGAACTCACGGACTGTGAGATCATGACCTGAGCCGAAGTCGGCCGCTTAACCGACTGAGCCACCCAGGTGCCCCAGACTAGGGTTATTTTAAAGATGACTGTGGGGGAAGCTTTTTCATGTCTGTACATGACGACTCCAGGCCACTTCTAAATTCAAGGAATTGAGGATGCAGTTTTCTCAGTTTATTGTCATAAACTAATTTTTATTTTATTTTATTTTTAAATGTTTATTTAAAGAATCGTATTGGGGTGCCTGGGTGACTCAGTCGGATAAGCATCCAACTTCCACTCAGGTCATGATCTCACAGTTCACAAGTTCAGGCCAGGCATTGGACTCTGTGCTGACAGCTCAGAGCCTGGAGCCTGCTTTGGTTTCTGTGTCTCCCTTTCTCTCTGCCTCTCTCTCTCTCTCAAATGAATAAACATTAAAAGAAAATTTTTAATAAAAAAATAATAAAACATTGCATTAAAAACACAAGAAACAACAAATGTTGGCTAGGATGTGGAGAAAAAGGAACCCTTGTGCACTGTTAGTGAGAAAGCAAACTGGTGCAGCCACTGTGGAAGACTGTATGATGATTCCTCAGAAAATTAAAAATAGAACTACCCTATAATCCAGTAATTGCACAACTGGGTATTTACCCAAGGAATACAAAAACACTAATTTGAAGGTATACATGCACTCCTATGTTTATTGCAACATTATTTACAATAGCCAAATTATGGAAACAGCCCAAGTGTCCATCAATAGATGAATGGATAAAGAAAATATGGTACACACACACACAGAGGAATATTATTCAGCCATAAAAAGAAAGAAATCTTGCCATTTGCAATGACATGGTTGGAGCTAGGGAGTATAATGCTAAGTGAAATAAGGCAATCAGAAAAAGATAAATATATGATTTCACTCATATGTGTAATTTACAAACAAAACAAACAAACAAAGGAAAAACAGAGACAAACCAAGAAACAGACTCTTAAGTATAGAGAACAAACTAATGATTGCTAGAGGGTAGATTGGTGGGGTTATGGGTGAAATAGGTGAAGAGAATTAAGAGTACATGTATCTTAATGAGAACTGAGTAATATATGGTATTGTTGAATCACTATAATATAGTGATTATACTATAATATATTCTATGTATATAACTACATATAATATATACTATATATATAACTGCATATAATATATAATTATATATACTATAATGTAGTATAGTATACATCTGAAACAATATAGCAGTCATGTTACATTCAGTGTGTGTTAGCTACACTGGAATTAAAGAAAGAAAGAAGGTAGGAAGGAAGGTAGGAAGGAAAGAAAAGAAAGGAAGGAAGGAAGGTAGGAAGGAAGAAAGGAAGGAAGGAAGGAAGGAAAAGGGAAGAAAAAAGGAAGAAGAAAGAAAAAGAAGGAAAGAAAGAAAGAAAGAAAGAAAGAAAGAAAGAAAGAAAGAAAGAAAGAAAGAAAGAAAGAGAAAGAAAGAAAAAGAAAAAGAAGATAAAAAAAAAAGTGATCAGTCCCCATCTCAGTAAATGGCCCCACCATTCACCCAGTTGCTGGAGCTAAAAACCCTGGTGGTCATCTTGGAGCTCTCTCCTTCCCTTAGTGTCTACATTCAGTTTGTCAGCAAGTCTAGACTGCACTTCCAAAACATTGTGAATCCATCTCTTGTTCTGCATTTCTACTGCTATGACCATCTTTTGCCCTATCACTCTCCTTAATCTCTCTGCTTCCAGTCTTGCCTTCCTGCAATCCATTCTCCACAGAGATGTCAGAGTGATCTTTTTAAAACATTGATCAAATCATATCTCCTTACTTCTTATAATTTACTGCAATAGTTTCTAGCTACACATAAAATTGAAATTTCTTTCCATGGCCTACAAAGTCCTGCATGATCCAACTTCTGTTTTCCTCACCAACTTCACCTCCTACCTCTCTTATTTTCTCCATCATTTTCCACCCATACAGGTACCATTTTTGTTTTCAGACACACTAAACTTGTTCTAATCTTGGCATCTTTGCACTATCTGTTCCTCCTGCCTGGAATATTCTTCTCCCAGATCTCCTCATGCCTCTTCATTATTAGCAGTGAAGACTTATATCCTCCTCTGATCACTTACACATCACTTTTGTAACCAACCTCCTTAAAGAAGACAACACCCACCCCCTACTACTATCTATTACATCCCTATGTTTGTGTCCTTTATGCAAATTTTGAAGTCTGAAATTATCTTGTTTAGTTATTTACTGACTTATTGTCTCTTTCCTCCACTACAGAGCAGGAGATTTTGTTTCACTTCTATCAACAAAGCTTAGCACAGTCACTGGCATCCTGTAGGTGTACAATAAATGATTTTGAATAATATTGATCCCAGTTATCACCTTATATCATACCTACTGCGTACCAGGCACTGTTCTAGCACTTTACATTATCAACTGATTTAATTTTTGCAACAATCCTAAAAGACGGATGATATTGTTATCATCTTTATTTTACAGTTAGGAAATACATATAATGAAAGGCTAAATAACCATTCCAAAGTTATACAACTGTTAAGTGTCAGACCGAGGATGCCAATTCAAAGTCTGACTCTAGAGTCCTTGCTCTTAATCTCTACACAATGCTACCTCTGAAAATGAACTCAGTGTTGAAGTCTGTTTGGGTGGAAAGGGTAATTGCTTAGAGGAGAAAGTGCTGCAGTGGAATTTTAATGGACAACTGGGGAATAAAGGAGTGAGAGGCATTCAAAGTTGAGGGAAGAGTGTATTCAAAAGCACGCATTTTGTAATAGTCATATGTGTGTATCTTCCTTTTCATATTTTCATTTATCTGAAATTTCAAATAACACTTAGGATGCACCTACATTCCCTGAATGGTATGTATATGTTATTTCTTAACATCTTTTTTTCCAGAAAGAGCTTTGTACAAAAATCCAGAAAAAACTGTGTTCTAATCCCTACTCTATAATTTTGAATCTCTTTGGCCTCCAAAATGCTCTCTGAGCCTTAGTTTCTTTACTGGTAGAATGGGAATGTCTGAGCCTTAGTTTCTTTACTGGTAGAATGGGAATGATGATCCTCCAGCTCACGATGCTGACAGTTCTCAAGGAGATTATGGACGCAAAAGACAAGTGCAGACTGTGAAGCGCGAAAGAAACATCATATTCTTTCCCTCATATAGCTTATTTTAGCTTTCAAAAAAATTTTTATTTATTTTTGAGGGAGTACAAGTGAGAGAGGGGCAGAGAGAGGGGGACAGAGGATCTGAAGGAGGCTCTGCGCTGACAGCAGCAAGCCCGATGTGGGACTTGAACTCAAGAACCACGAGATCGTGACCTGAGCCAAAGTTGGACGTTCAACTGACTGAGCCATCCAGGTGCCCCAGCTTTATTTAACTTAATAAGTCCAGTGGTTTTCCCTCATTTTAAGGCCCAGATCTCTCAATACTGGATTTCCTTTCTTGACTCAGCTTAGTGGGGCTACTTGACTCTTTGGAGTCATTTAATGAGACCCAGTTCTTTACTAATCCTAACACCTGCCCTAAGTATATTGCTGAGAGTTTGATTGTGATTATATTAATCTATAGATCAATTTGGGGATGTCCACAAATGTGTTACATTCTTCCATTAATTTAGGTCATTTAAAATTTTTCCCAATTATGTATCAGAGTTTTTTTTCAAGATACTGACCATCTTTCCTAAGCATGTAATGATTTTAATGCTATTATACATGATAACATTTAAAACTTTTTATTTTCTACTTGATTTTTGCTGGTTTAAAAAACACAGTTGAGGGGCGCCTGGGTGGCTCAGTCAGTTGGGCGTCCGACTTCGGCTCAGGTCATGATCTCGCGGTCCGTGAGTTCGAGCCCTCCATTGGGCTCTGGGCTGACAGCTCAGAGCCTGGAGCCTGTTTCGGATTCTGTGTCTCCCTCTCTCTCTGACCCTCCCCTGTTCATGCTCTGTCTCTCTCTGTCTCAAAAATAAATAAAACGTTAAAAAAATTTTTTTAAATAAAAAAAAATAAAACACAGTTGATTTTTATATATTGACCTTATATCACTCCCCTAAATATTACTTATTAATGCCAGTAGTTTACCTTTAGGTTATTTTTTATTTTTTACATATATAATTATGTCATCTGTAAATAATGATCATTTTATTTCTTCCTTTTTAAACATTATACTTTTTATTTTTCTTGCCTTACTGCATTTCCTAAGATATCAAATATACTGTTGAATAGTAATCGTAGACATCCATGTCTCTTTCCAAATTTCAAAAAATAAATATATATATATATATATATATACATATATATATATATATATATATTATTTTAGAGCAGGTGTGAGTGGCGGAGAGGGGCAGAGGAAGAGAGAGAGAGGGGCTCTTGAGCAGGCTCCTCACTCAGGCTCCTCCCATGACCCTGGGATCATGACCTGAGCCAAAAATCGAGAATTGGATGCTCAACTGACTGAACCACCCAGGTGCACCTGTAATTTTATTTTATTCAAGATACAGGGTTTTCATTTGTGGTAGTGTAGATAATGACCTCTTCCTAATAGAATTTATTTAGTTTTTAAAAGCTGAGTCCAAAGAAAGGTGTTCAGTAAATAAGTATAGGTAGAGTTGGCAAAAAAATATTATAGTGATTCACATGTTACAAAAAAACACAAAAACAAAAACAAAAATGGAAACACAGCTTCTACCCAAAATAAGATGTCCAGATGTCAACAGTGTCACTCCATTACCCAAATTCTCAGGATAAACTGTCCATTATTTTGACATTTTTCCCCAGTTTTATTGGAAATAATCAACAAACATTATTGTATAAGTTTAAGGCATATAATATGATGGTTTGATTTAACATATATTGTGAAACGATTAGCACAATAGGTTCAGCTAATATCCATCATCTCATATGGATATAATAAAAATAAAAAGAAATAAAAAGAAAAATTTCTCTTTGTGATGAAAACTCTCAGGATTTTCCTTAACAACTTTCCTCCATATCATACAGCATATTAACTATAGTCATCATGTTGTACATTTTATCTCTAGTAATTATTTATCTTATAACAAGAAATTTGTATCTTTTGACCACCTTCCTCCAATTCCCCCTTCTCCCATCCCTGACTCTGATAACATGTCAGATATTTTTTCCTATGAGTTTTGTTTTAGGTGTTTTTTTGTTTTTAGATTCTACATATAAGTGAAATCACATAGCATTTATTTTTCTCTGTCTGACTTATCCCACTTAGCATAGTATCTTCAAGGTCCATCCATGTTGTTATAAATGGTAGGATTTCCTTATTTCTATGACTGAATAATATTCCATTGTGTACATGTATCAACATTTTGAGTTAATTTGTCTCATTCTTTTACATGTGTATATTCAGTTATCCCAGCACCACTTATTGAAGACATTGTCTTTTCTCCACTGAATATTCTTGGCTCCCTTGTCAAGTATTAGTTAACCTATATGCTTAGGTTCATTTCTGGGTTCTTAGTTCTGTTCCCTTGTTCTATTTGTCTGGTTTTATGCCAATACCATACTGTTTTGATTATGACAGATTTAAGGTATAACTTGAAATCAAAGAGTCTGATGCCTCCTGCTTTGTTCTTCTTTCTCAGGATTTCTTTGGCTTTTTGGAATCTTTTACGGTTCCATATAAGTTGTAGCAGTGTTTTTTCTACTTCTACAAAAAAAAAAAAAAAAAAAGAAATCTTGATAAGAATTGCATTGAATCTATAGATGGATTTTGGTTGTATTGCCATTTAAACATTATGAATTCTTCCACTCCATGAACACTTGGTACTTTTCTATTTATTTGTGTCTGATTTTTTTCATCTCTGGCTTATAGTTTTCAGAGTAGAGATCTTTCATTTCCTTGGTTAAATTTATTCCTAAGTGTTTTACTGTTTTTGATGTTATTATAAATGGGATAAATTTCTTTATTTCTTTTTCATAAAATTGTTGGTGTATAGAAACCGTACTGATTTTCATACATTAACTTTGTATCTGCAACTTTACTGAATTCATTGATTTGATCTAATAGTTTTTTTTTGGTTGACTTATTAGGATTTTCTTCTCTTTTTTTTTTCCTTTCTGTTGCTTTTTAAAAAATAATTAATTTATATTTTAATTTACATCCAAGTTAGCATATAGTGCAACAGTGATTTCAGGAGTAGATTCCTTAATGCCCTTTACCCATTTAGCCCATTCCCCCTCCCACAACCCCTCCAGCAACCCTCTGCTTGTTCTCTATGTTTAAGAGTCTCTTATGTTTTGTCCCCCTCCCTGTTTTTATGTTATTTTTGCTTCCCTTCCCTTATGTTCATCTGTTTTTTGTCTTAAAGTTCTCATATGAGTGAAGTCATATGATCTTTGTCTTTCTTTGACTGACTAATTTTACTTAGCATAATACCCTCTAGTTCCATCCACATAGTTGCAAATTTAGGATTTTCTATATATAAACTGATGTCATCTGCAAGTAGAGACAGTTTCACTTCTTTCTTTCTTTCTTTCTTTCTAATCCTGATACCTTTGTTTCTTTTTTTGCCTGGTCGGTCTAGCTAGGACTTCCATTAATGTGTTGAATAGGAGTGGTGAGAGTGGGCACCCTTGCTTCTTCCTGATCTTAGAGGAAAAACTTCCAACCTTTCACCATATACTTGAGTATGATGTTAGCTGTGGGCTTATCATATATGAGCTTTATTATGTTAAGATATGTTCCTTCTATGCCAAATTTGCTAAGAGTTTTTATCATGAATGGATATTGAATTTTGTCAAATGCTTTTTCTGCATCTGCTAAAATGATTATGTGATTCTTTCCTTTACTGCTATTAATATGATGTATCACATTGATTAATTTACATACATTATACCATCCTTGCATCCAGGGTTAAATCCCAGTTGATCATGGTGAATGATTCTTTCAATATATTGCTAAATTCAGTTTGCTAGTATTTTATTGAGAATTTTTGCCTCTATTTTCACCAGGAATTTTGGCCTATTTATTAGTGCTCTATCCTGGTTTGGGTTTCAGGATAATGCTGGTCTCATAAAATGAGTTTGGTAGTGTGCCCTCCTCTTCAATTTGTTGGAAGAGTTTGAGAAGGATTGGTATTAATTTTTTCTTTAAATATTTGATAAAATTCACCAGTGAGGCCATCTTGTCCTGGGCTTGGGAGATGTTTTATTACTGATTCAATCTCTTACTAGAATTGGCCTATTCAGATTTTCTATTTCTTTCTGATTCAATCTTGATAAATCATATGTTCCTTACAATTTTCCAGTTCTCTTGTAGTTATCCCAAAGTTTTACACTTTTTCTTCTCCCTCTAACATTTTAAATTATTGATGTTACAATTTGCAATCTTTTTTATATTGTGTGCTTACTAACAGAATATTGTACTTATGGTTATTTTTACTGTGTTTTTGTTTTTAACTTTTAAACTAGAGTTGTAAGTGAATTATACATCACTATTACCATCTTGCCAAATCAATGACTATTTACCATTACTAGTGAGATTGATGCTACCTTTTCAGATTTTTATGATGTTAATTAGCATTCTTTTACTTCCACTCAAAGAACTCCCTTTAGCATTTTTGTAAGGCATGACTATGAACTCCATAGTCAGCTTTTGTTTGAAAAGTCTTTATCTCTCCTTCATTTCTGAAGGACAACTTTGCCATGTATAATATTCTTGGTTTACAGTTTTATTCTTTTAATATTTTTAATATGTCATCCCATTCACTCCTGGTCTGAAATGTTTCTGTTGAGAAATCCACTGATAGTCTTAGGGGGGGTTCCCTTTTATGTAACTTCTCTTTTTCTCTTGTTGCTTTAAATTTTTGTTTTTGTCTTTGACTCTTGACAATTTAATTATACTGTGTCTTGGTGTGGCCCTAATGGGGTTCAACCTATTTGGAGTCCTTTGAGCCTCATATATTTGGATATCTATTTCTCTTTCCAGGTTCAGGAGTTTTTAAGCCATTATTACTTTAAATATACTTTCTGTCTCCTTCTCTTTCTCTTCTCCTTCTGTTAGTCCCATATTGTTGAATTCCTATTTTGTGAATATTGGTTTTTTATGGTATCTGTAAGTTTCATAGGTATTCTTCATCTTTTTTAATTTTTTTTTTCTTTTTGTTTCTCTAACTGGATAATTTCTAATGTCCTATCCTCCAGGTCATTGACTCTTTTTTCTGCATGGTCGAGTCTGCTTTTGAAACTCAAATTCTTCAGTGCAGTTATTGTATTTTTTTTACCTTTAGGATTGTACATTTTTTGATAGTTTCTATTGATTTGTTGTTCTTCTCATTTAGTTCATGCAACTAATTTCATTTAGTTGTCCATGTGTCTTTATAGTTCATTAAACTTCTTTAAGTGATTTATTCTGAATTCTTTGTCAGATAGTTCATAGACCTCCATTTCTTTAAATCAGTTATTTGAGCATTATTAGTTTCCTTTGGTGGTGTCATATTTACCTGGGTTTTCATGATTCTTGATTTCTTACACTGGTATCTGTACATTTGAGTAATTGGATTCCTGTTCGAAGCTTGAGAGTTTTGCTTTGGCAGAGACTGATTTTTACCAGTCAACGCAGTTTGGGTTTCTGGGTGTGCTGCTGGTAATATCCTTAGGCAATGAAGTCTGCTATTATGGTCTATTTTGGGGAGAGGCAACAGCTCAAGCTCTGCAGTTGGATTGGGGGGAGGTGCTACTGGCTAAGAATAGTTACATGAGACTGCTGGCTTGGTGCCCTACCCAAGTGAAGCCGTGGGATGGGCTCTGCAATTATCTGGATTCTCTGGTAAGGCTTACTAGATGGTCAGGTCTGGGTACCATATTCAGTTATAGATGGGGCTATGAATTAGCTTCCTACCCTGGCGTGACAGTAGGACAGGACCCAGGGCTTATATGGCTCTTTGTTTGGAGATCTGAATCAGGCCAGAGTGTACACTGAATTTCCTGGTCAGGTGAGACCACTGGTTTTGCTCTACAGACAGGGAAAGCCATGAGCTATGCTCTCTGTTCCAGTGCCACCATAAGCAGGGCTTGTTGGGTGGGCTATGCAGTTTCCTGTGTGCTTTGGTTAGGTCCCCTGGTCAGGTAGGCTAGAGGCTGTATTCAGTAATGAGTAGGGCTACAAATTATTTTACTTGCCTGGGCACAGTGGGAAAAGCAGCTGTAAGACCAGTAAAGCTCTGTGTTGTCTTAACTCAAGTGAACCTGTACTCCAAGTACTTTGGCTGAACAGGTCCATTAGCTTTGCTCTGCCAACTATCAGTTCTACCTGCTTTTGTCTTGTCTTAAGCACCACTGTGTTGCATTTTCCAAGTGTTCTCACCAGCTCTTTAGGTTCTACAGCTAGTGGATGGAGCATCTCAGCTCCCTTGCCTGGGTGGGAAAGGGAGGAACTACTCTAGGCAATTCTCAATTTACCCAACATTTGGGAAGGGCCAGAAGCCACCCTCAGCATGATGGATTAATCCTTCTGGCTATTTTGAGGGTGATCAGCTATGCTTGTGCATCTCAACTTGAGCATTGTTGGGCTGCACAGCTTGCAGGTGTTCTTGCCAGCCCCTCTGGTCAGATGTGATAGGTCCCGATCACTCTCCACAGATCGTGGGACTGTGACTCAGCCTCTCTCTGGATATATGCAAACCATGCTCTAGGGCTGGGAGAATTCCTCATATGGGGTCTGAATCAAGTATATCTATACCCCACTGACTTCCCTGGTCAGAATACACCACTGACTTGGTTTCACAGATGAGCAAAGTTGCTGGTTGTGATTATTACTTGAGCATTACATGTATGAATTTGGTCTGCCAAGATTTGCATGCTAATTGTTGCAAGCCCCTCCCTCCCTTCTCTGTCACAATCAGATTCCCGGGGGTTGAGCCCTGAAGATTCCACTGCAATCCCTGTGGGGCAAGAGCAGAGTAGTACTCCCACAAAGTGATCCACAATGCTAGGGAAATGGCTGGTTGTCCTCCTAGAGTTCTCTTTTCCCACTGGAGCTGGAGGAGCTGGAGTTGCAGGAAAGACCTCTCTGCATAGTGCTGTGCTGGCCTCGGGGAGGGGCAATGCAACCAGTGTGTAACTGCTTTTCTTACTGTTCCAATGCAATCTGTCGTGATCTCTGTGGTTGGGGATTGCTTCAGCCTCATCCCCATGCTCTACGATTCTCTCAGTGGTGTTATGTTCTTGAATAGTTGCTAGTTGTTCTTGGGAGGGGGAAGGAAGTCAAGATGCTAATCCATGTCAGGTTCCTGGTGACATCACCCCCCCTAAAGTTTTTATAGCTATATAACACAATCTCAATTCTGGGGGAGGGGGAGAAAACAGATTTAAAATATTTTGTATTCTACTCTTCTGTAAACTGCTTGAAAGTAGGGCAAGTCTCATTCATAGTTCTTGACATAGTGTCCTATACTTAGTAGGTACTAAATAAATGCTAGATGAAGGAATGAAATAATTAATTGATGAAATGTGGAATGTTCTGGCCTGACTGAATGTAATTAGCCATAGGGCATGAGAAAGAACAATCTCTCTGAACCAGTCTACAAGAACAATTTAGGACTCTGCCTTGAAGATTCAAGATCTGCCTTTCTAATAGAAGGAACATAAAAGAGATTAACCTTTCTGCTATGTGACTACAGACCAATTGGTACAGCTTGCCTTATATCACTGCCATAGAAGAACAGAGATAATAAAAAACCCTCACCAAGTTATGTGTGTATTTTAGAGGACTGATTAAATTAAGACCCCATTAAATAATCTTTTACCACTACCAGGGTTTCTGTATTATGCTATCAATCCAAAGAGAACCCATAGAAACTGCAAATTATAGGGAGAGCTCTCTTTGAACGTATAGTAACTTTAAAAGGGGGGTGGAGTAAAGTAACCTTTGAAAAGTGGCTTTCTGACAATTTTGTGTGGGAGAAAAAAATTACAAAAATGCAAAAATATGGCTATCTTCCATATTTTCTGTAGCTTAAGAATAAAACTTTATACCCCTCATTTTAAAATGTTAATTCCTGCCTTTAGCTACTGAGGGAACCATTTTTCTATTTTGAAACTTTGAAGAATTAAAAGGTCATTAAATTTTGGGGCAATAGAAAATCCTAAGAAATAATTTAATTTTAAGAACTAAGGATTCAATTATGATGAATAGCCTATATATATATATATATATATATATATATATATATATATATATTTGCTGTAACAATTTAAAGAATAATTCTACACTAGTCAATTGCTCACAATTACATCAGTTCAACCAGGAATTATTCTCTTTTCCTTTCCAAGTTGTGATTGTCTCACAGTTACCAACACATAGATGAAGTTAATATCCTAGTCCTGTTGATGTCATTCTGGGTTTTCTTATCAACTGTCATGAAAAATTTTGTCATTAGGCAAGTTGGTAGATGCCTACTGCCAAGTCCTCTTGCCTCATTAGACCAATTTCATAAGCCTTTCTGACTCTATTTGGTAGGAATGGAATCCAGACATCCATGTCTGAAATTAAATTCTCCCAGCAGCTACACCTCAAACATCTCTTTGCTTTCCTTTTTTTTTTTCTTGGCTATGGTATGAGACAAGTTGGATAAGATGGAAATGGACTGCTCAGCTTTTAAACTTGCCATTCTCCATGGAGCATGCATATGGTCTACTCAATTTGAACAATTCCTGGGAGCAGGATTCAGTCCCTGATCCTGCCTAAGCTCACTGCCAATAGTGCTACAAGGGGGAAAATGGCCTTCTTTTTTTTTTTTTTTTTTTTTTGCTAATACATCTGTGATATATATACACTGTATCTAGATCCACTTACAAGTAGTTGCTCTGTCAGTTCTTTGACTGCCCTTGCAAATCAGTCAAAGGATCTACCATATCTCTGTAACAAAATAAATGATTTCTTAGGGCTGACCGACATTTCCTTGATACAATATCCTTTACAAGCATGCATTTTGTGAATCAAAAGTATGGTAAATACAACATACACTGAGTGTGCTTTTTTCCCATGACCAAATAAGAAAGGATTATTTATTCATTTATTTGTTTGCATATTTACGCTTACAGTTTTGTTTGGGGACTTGTCAAGTAAGAGATTAGAAGGCAATTTTCACACAAAAGCCCCAAAGAAACATGATGTTATTCTGTGGAAGTTATTTGATTGTTCTTCATAGTCTTTTCCTTTCAATTGGCATTTAGAGAACCAGCCACACAAGCTGCTCCGTACCTTCCCGCATGATACCATTTCTTCCTGTTCTCCTTATCTGTACCTGCGAGGATGCACAGCTTTCTCTTTTTTCTTTCTTGTGGGTTTGTGCAGTTTCTTGATGTTTGTGACAGGCCACGATAGGGGAAGCTTTTATCACCGTGGGGTTTGGAGGCCTCAGTAAATTGAAAATTGCAAATGAAATCCACTGGGCTTGAATTCATCAGCTATTATGTCAGATGACCTTTGGCAGCTGCTGATAAAAATGAGAGAATGTTAGCTCTGATCCAATTTTCAGCACTAACCATTCCTTTTCAAATCCATTCACAGTCAGGCAGCAGACACATGGGAAGTGAAAATGATAGGGTTTCAAGAGAACGGCATTGTGTTGCAGATTAAGATTTTCTCCCCCTATTTCTAGAGGTCGGCCCCCAGGCCCCTGTCTGGTATCTACCTATTGTCCAATCAGTTTCAATATCTGCTTCAGAGGACATGTTAGCCATCCTTACAGATAAGTGCTTACAGGAGAGAATGTTGGACTTAATAGTTTTGCTTAGGAGGCATCAAGGGTCGCAGTGTAGCAATATTGACTGGCACATGTTAGTTTAATCTGACATTCTAAGGAATGTGACACTAGATTCTTTTAGAGTTGTTGATCTCTAGGTAATTTTTGTTACCAGCTCTGGTTTTATAAAATTTATTTTTGCACAACTATTTATATTCATGAGTCCGGAGATATTCTAAAATGTCTGTCATAGCCAAGCAAAGGAAGCCTAAGCTTGTCTAAATAAGGTACGGAAGCCAAAATTATAAAACTGGGAACCAAATGACTTGTGTGTATTCTGTTCTTGCAATCCAGTTAAACATAAATGCTATCAATAATATTTTAAGAACCAGATTATCCTGAAATAAATGAGTTTCTACCAGCGGTAGGTTCCTCAATAAAAGTAATAGATTTTTTTATCGTGCAGGGGGTAAAAATTAGACTTGTTATTTTCCACTGAGGTAGCATGAAACAGCAAAATAACACTATGGATGGTTGAGTCATCAGTATGATTTCCCCACCTATGAAACATAGAGGCCTTCTGAAAATAAAGAAAACTGAGATTAACCATTTTTCCCTTATTTGACTGTCCCAAAAAGACAAATAATTTCTCCTTCAGTCCTTTGAATTCACTGAGGGAATAGTCCAACCAAATGTGAAGGCAAAAAGCATCAGATGATTGAAACCCATGTATAATTTTTTAAGCACTTAAAAAAAACTAATTAACTGAAAAATATTAAACCTTTATTTATATAGGTTTTCTTGATATGCAGATTCTTACTTTCATGTTCTCCCTTGACACTCTAATGGTTGACATTATATGAAAATAGGTGATTATATGTTAACAGTGTTGCAAGATGGCTTAGATGGCTCTTCTAAATGCCAGTCTTTGGAGGAAGAATATGGCTGTATGAGCTTCCTCATAAGAAAAACAAGTAAGTGCATATGTATCTATAGGATGTATATTACCCATATAATATATCTCACTTTTGAAAAATAATTATTTAAAGTTAATATCTTGCTGGGTTTTCCCCCCACCTTTTCCTGGTACTGTTAAGCCCTTTTAAGAGAAGACACTTATTTGCTGTTTAATGAGCATGTGTAAATAAAATGTGACACCAGTGATGGTGTCCAAAAACAAATATGCACATTAAAAGTCAATTATTATTGAATAATATTTTAAAGGACTCAAAGTCAAGTTGTAAGTAATGATTGAATCTAAAATTAAGTGGGACCACCCAACCAAAAGATATGAATTCAGTATATTTGTGGCTGTCTTTGATTTTCTCAGATAATTGATTTTCTAAACTTTTTTTCCAAACCAATGAAGGCACACATTTTGGACTCTCATGGATAAAGAATAAAGCCATGATACATGGTTTTCTGGTCCTACACACCATCCATTTGGACCCCAGGGAAGTGATGACATGACTGGTTTTATAAAAACAGCACTACAACCTTGTGTGGTTTAGCCAAACCACACTTCAGACACAGCAGACAACAGTTCTTATCAAAAGGCTAAAGTCTGCGGCTTTACAAGTTTATCAATGACTGCAGTCACACATCGCCCATTTCATCCATATTCATGTGGCAGAATTTGTTTCTCTGAGTTATAGCTTCCTCATACCTCTACCTGCCTTTAGGTTTGCAATGGATACTGCCACTACTTCCCAAAAGAAGAAGCAATGATTTAACAATGAGCATGTTCTTAGGGGACTGCAACTATGACAGGCCCAAGCCATTCAGCTTGGACCCAGTGAGCTAACAGGAATCTGCCAGAAAAAACAGCAGCACCCACACTTGGCTGGGTCCTAGGACCTGGCTTTCAGCCACTATGATCTGCATGCTCAGATAGATGGAGCAATTAGATAGGCCTGTTAAGTCTTATGTCTTCATTATTGATTTATAGTATGAACTCAGCATGATTATTGAACCAGAGCAGCCAGTGAAACAAATGAGTCATTGATCTTTACATAGGCTTATATTTTCAATTTATATTTGGGGAGGAAAAACATGGATATACCATTATTTCTGGTATTTTGTTCAAAGGCTTGAACAGAGATTTGGGTAATTCATTGTTCCCACCTTCTGACCTTTCATTGTCATTGCTTCTATAGAAACACTATCCAATAGAACTTTCTGTTATGATGGAAATGTTCTACTCTATCCTGTCCGATACAGTGGCCACTAGTTGCCTGTGGCTATTAAGTATTTGAAATGTGACTAGTGTGACTGAGGAGCTGTATTTTTATTTTTATTTTTATTTTCATTGAAATTTAAATAACCACACATGGGTAGTGGCTACCGTATTGGACAATGCAGCAGCTTTATAGCATACCAAGCTTTTCTCCTCTCTCTATGAATAGCACTTGTTGGAATTTTACCTCTTTTTAAAGACCCTGCTTAAATACTACCCCTTTTATAAAGCCGTTATTGATTCTCCCACCTCAATATTCCCCCCACGTGTCTCTTAATACATATAATTTTATACCTCTGATTGATTTCTGCCTTGTATTGTAATTATCTGCTCTACCCTACTACAGACTGCTTGAGGATAAGGATTATGTCCACCCAATGATAGGTTGTCTACCACAAATATTTGAGGAATTAAACTGAGTTGTAGATTTTATTGGGGGAGGAGTTATAATTTTTTAATACATGCTAATTAGAGAGGTGCTGACACTTTTCATGTCCTCTTTTAAGAATGAATGTAGGAAAATCTGTATTATTTCCCTCTCTTGATTAATCTATTAGCACTGAGGTAGAAATACTAAAGAAAACTGTTATATTTTCTCCTCATCTTCATAGACAACAGCACAATGCTATGCATATAGGAAGAAGTCAGTAAATACTTCTTGAATCAGTGTACAAATGACTGAGAATTATTATCCAATTTTCAAATAACTTTGAAGTCCCTGAATCAAGGAAATATGCTTATATTGGCTTCTAATGTTACAAAAATTCCTTATAGAATATTCACATAAATTTTTACTCAAAAATAAACTCTAAAAACTGTTCTATGCCTTGGTTAGGATAGTAGTTATACAACCGTATGTGCTTGTCAAAACCCAGAACTGTACACTTTAAGAGGATGAATTTTGCTGCATATAAATTATTTATGATGAATAAAAATACTGTGTACTTTAGTAATGCTTATAATTTTAAGTAGCTATTTAGCATTGGAGTACTAAATCAATGATATTTATTTAATACATATTACTAATTTTATTCAATTGTGTGTTTCTGTGGTGCTAGATTACACCTAGTTGACTTCTGAGGAATAGTGAGGTGATCTAAGACAAGTGTTCTATGATTAAAAAAGCACTAGATGTGGATGGAGTTACACCTTATTTTAAAAACCAAATTCTTCCACTTACTAATTTGAAATACTAGTAATAATTACCACATTATGTTTTATATCAGCTTATACTTGCTGAATACATGCTGGATACGCTCTGTTCTCAGGACTCTATTAAAGTTAAGTCAATCCTCTGACAAGCCTATAAAGTTGGTATTATCCCCACTTTAAAGATGAGGAAACAGAAAGATTCAGTAACTTGCCCGAAGTCACACAGCATTTAAGTGGCACCTAGCCATCATACATTCTCCATATTTTTTGGTGTATCTGACCATTAGCATAGTAGAGTCAGGAGACAGGTTTAAGCATTACACATGGGCTCCTACCAATATTATCATATTTGAACATGTATTCTCTTCAATAAAAGGAAGATAATATTATTTTCTTCCAGTCTCACAAGGAAGGCTGCTCTGATGGTCAAATGAGACATTAATATGGAGATGCGATTACCCATTTTAGGAATTGTGCCTAGTACTTATGCTTGGTGTTTTAAGTTAAGGTTGGGGTGCCTTTTTGTGTATTGGGAAACACATTGATCTCAAGTATGCTTCATTTGCTGACGAGAGATCCTCCTCACTCCCATTTTCATAATTAGTCATGACTGTACTTGAGGAAATCAGGGAAAGGGAACAATAAAGATTTTAGCCTCCTGTCACCTAAGTATATAAGAAAGACCTTTGGGTCATTTTTCCTTTTTGAAAAATCTGGGAAAGAAAAAAAAAGTAGAAGAGATGAGAAGGGAAGGAACTGGAGGTTGAAGGAAAAAGTGGGAGAATCTCCCAGAGCTCACCAAAAAAACACAATTCAACCAAGAAGAACCATTCTAGCACTTTCCTTTACCCTTTGACTCCTTCCATTCACTCAGCTGGGTACTATCAGAGTTGCAAAACATTAGCCAATGGATGGATTTCTAATGTAAAACTTTTAAAAAGAGTAATAAAATATTTCAATATCAGAGCACTTAGAAATTCTCATTTCCAGAATATACATGGAGTATGTGGGGGTGGGGGGTTTGAATGAAGTTAAATTGTTCTACCTAGTATTATTTTAGACATTTTATATCTATTCAGTGTCTGTGAACAAATTACTTTAACAGGATGCATGTCCATGCACTTAAATTCGTTAGTTTATAAATACCCAAAGTTATGTCCAAGCAGATTTATGAGTAATGATCAAACTGTACTAATTAGTACCGTCTACCAATGTATTGTACTCATTTCCGTTTCATAAAAGCAGTCATTCAGATGAATAAGAGCCAGTGGTTTTAAGGAGTTCAGGATAGGTGGAGATCTTAAAGAAATTTAGCTAATTATAGTAAAATCTAAAATACTGTGCTTCTTCACACTTCTTGTAAACACAGTCTTCTGAGGATATTCAGAGTTTACTTTTTTTAAAGTGGGGTAAGGAGAAAAGTTTTCAGAGTCAGAATAAAATTGTTTTAGTTCTTTTGGTCAGTTAATATTAAGTATGATTCAAGTCTAAAGTTGACATTGGCCATTCATTTTCATTGTGAAGAAGAAGAAGAAGAAGAAGAAGAAGAAGAAGAAGAAGAAGAAGAAAAGAAGAAGAAGAAGAAGAATAGTTTCCATTCCTTAAGTGTTTTTTCCCCATACAAATGTAATACAGGGTAAATCCCTCTAACTACTACAATCAGTAAACCCCTAAACCCCCACAGCGGCTTAATAAAAAAAAAATCTAACAGATAGCAGTGGAATCTGATATGGGTCATATGGCTCTTCCTTGTGGCTTTTCTCTAAGTGATGATTCAAGAAGACACCTTCTTTCCAACCTGCAACTTTGTCACCTCAAAGTCTCTTCTATATTTTGGATGGAATAGAGAGGACTTTTACCTGCCCCAACCTACAAGTGACATATCACTTCTGTTACATTCCATTGGTCTTGTGACTACACCAATGTAGTCTTGTGACCTCACCTAGATTCTAGAGGAACAGGGAAATGTAGTTTACCTCCATGGCAAGGAAAATGAAATGGGTAGTGAACCCATAATATTGCATCTGCCATAGCTAGACAGTGCTTTATATATATTGACTCATTTAATATGTACAAGAACACTAGAAAGTGAATGTTATTAACCTCACTTCATAGATGAGAAGCCAAAGATGCAAAAAGCTTAAACAAGTTGCCTAATTTTCACATAAATGGTGGAACCAAGATTCAAATACAATCTGTCTTAAAAAAAAAAAAAACACTATTAACAAATTAACATGCAAAAATATATGGAAAAAGGTTATGAAAAAAAGAAATAGAGCTAGTAACTTGGTTATGAGAAATGCTCAGGCTACATAATAACTAAAGAAATGGGAATTTAAGGGGGAAAATGTTTTAATTTGTGAAGTTAACAATAGCAATAAAAAGTTTAATGCTATATCCAATGCTGACAAAGGCATGGTAGAAATAATTGAAAGGAAAGTCACCAAACTATTAACAGTAGTTGTTTTCTGTTGGTGGATTTATGGGTGATAGGTATCACTGATTTACCTTTAAAAATTATTGCATTTTATAAACATGTAAACACCTATCTACATGCATGTGGACACATGACATATAACTGCTTTGTAGAAATCCCAAATGGGGCTATGGCAGGGCACGACTCTGTGCATGTAAGTGAACATATTACTTTAAAGAAATATGGAGGCATGCATGGTCCTGAAAATTTCCACCATCTCAAAACAAACAAACAAAAAAAATGCACTGATTTATTTCTGTGGCTTTTGGGATCTATCCTCTTTTTATACTCACTCCTGGAACTTGTGTCTCTTAAATTCATTTCTGAAAAGAAATATTGATTTTGGCAGTAATAAAGCTGTCAGAACATTGGTGGAGAGATAGAATCACATAATTAAGAAAGAAACTATCATGTGTTATCCAATAGTAAGATTAGTCATATGGAAAGCAATGTAAAGACTGCACATGCAGAATAAAGCAGATTTAAGAAGACAAATTCTGACAAAATGGACAGAAGGCTATGGGGGTGGGAGTCATACAGAGGATGGAGGGTTTCATAATGCTTATGTTTCTGGCCATTTGGAGAAATACATTTCAACTCAACAACCAATTCAGATATTACTCTTTTAGCTAAAAAGGAAGACGCTAACCCCTCTCTCTTCCATCATGATAGCATGTCATAGAGCACAGAGTCACTACACAGTTTTAATAAGACAAGTCACTTATATTTTTTTGTGTTAGAAAGAGCAAACTTTCATGAAGATCATTTGGTGAATTTATGCTCCTTTAAGTGAATTTTGAGAGATTTCATTAGCACAGTCCAAAAATAATCTGTAAACAGTAAAGGGGTCCTGAAATATAGTGGCCAAAGCCAATATAGACTAGCATAGGACCAAAATAATATAGGGAAAGTAAAACAAAATCAAAGAAGATAGAAAATATATCTCTGTAACCTGGGAAAAAGAAAAATTTCATTTGAATAGTATTTCTCTGACTGAGGCACACGTAAGGTTTTAACTTTAAGGCCCATTCACCAAATCTAGTTTGCCTTGCTAGCTTCATATGATTTCTCAAAAGTAAGATTCCAGGTTTACATTAGTCAAAGAAACAATTAGCAATGGTTATTTTTGTAACATGACCAGTTATTAGAGCAGCATTTTTATATTTTAATGCAACACTTCCCCACATACAATTTATAAAGTACTGATTCTGAGTAAGAGTAATAAGATATTATACAAGTAAAGATCCTGTGCTGGGTGAAACAAATGATAAAAAGATGTATTAATGACAAAATTTATTAGAGCCTTTATTAGAGCCTGCAGTGGGTGTAAGGAAGAAAGAAATATAATGTTCAGCATTTCACCAGTGAACCCTTGTTTGGCCATGAAACATGTTGAGGGGCCATTGTCTTTTGGGTCATGTTTTGGAGACAATGATTTGGCACCACTTCTCTTCACCAAGAGAGACCTTTCTCTTTAGTTGTGAAAGGGAGAATAATGCAGTGGTTTGGAGAGTGGGTTTTGGACCAGACTGTTGGTATTTAAACTCTGGGATTTGCTGTGGACCCTTGGGCAAATTACTTGACCTCTCCTGGTTTCAATTTCTTTATCTCTAGGGTGGGCAAAATGGTAGTACCTAGTGAAGACAAAGTTATTGTGAGCATTACATAACTTGACACACTTGGAGTACCTAGGACACCTTCTAGCATATGATAAATTCTCAATATTAGCTCTTGACTGCTACAGCAAATAAGCACTTGCACCAAATATCCTTCTTTATGAGGACAGCTCCATATCTATTTGGGGGTATGCTATACAAGACACGTTCTTTATTTTTGTAGAGGTTTTTCCCAAAGACTTCAAATGATAAGCCCATTTTTAAAAAGTCTAAAATTTGTGATTAAAACCAGAGAGATTTCCTTTTTTCTAGCTTAAAAACATGACCATTTGAACTTTTGTTTTTCCTCTTTAGACCCTAATTCTCGTCATTTTGCAGTGGTATAATGACAAATGAGGTTGCTTCACCATCAGAGCTCTCAGAATGACCAGAACCTTCTACTGAGGAATAGGTCTTAAATTTCACATCCATGAATAGCCAGAGCCCTAAGGTTTGTTTAGTGCTTCATAATGCTGACAGTATGTTTTCACATGCGTAAGAATGTGGTTCTTCCTATACCATGTTCCTTTAGTCCAGGCTGCCTTCTTGCCCCCACCGGTAGGTTTAGCTTTATGTTCAACCCCAAGCAGGAAGCATGAATTATTTATTACTCATTTATTTAAATCTATCTCATTCCTTATGCAGGATTTCCAATAGATAACAAGAGATTGACTCACTATTCATGTCGGCTTTGATACTCATCACCCCACCTCCCCCAGCAGATGACCCACTGCTCTGGCACCCAGTTGCTGGATCTCCCCTACTTGGTCCAGCTCCCTCCTACAGAGCCCACCCTGGCACCACCTACATCCTGTTTTGTGGCCCCAAAGTCCTTCATTTCAACTCCTAGGTCCCAGATAACCAGATCTACATCACAATCTGTTTTAAGGAATCCTTGATCAAACACTCTTTTATAGAGCCTCTTGAGGCAAAAATAAGGAAAACAATATACGATGATGGTTAGTATTTTCTTTTTTTTTTTTTTCCAACGTTTTTTATTTATTTTTGGGACAGAGAGAGACAGAGCATGAACGGGGGAGGGGCAGAGAGAGAGGGAGACACAGAATCGGAAACAGGCTCCAGGCTCCGAGCTGTCAGCACAGAGCCCGACGCGGGGCTCGAACTCACGGACCGCGAGATCGTGACCTGGCTGAAGTCGGCCGCTTAACCGACTGCGCCACCCAGGCGCCCCTGATGGTTAGTATTTTCAAGGAGTCATAGTAATTTCCATATTCACATCCCTCAAAAAGAAAAATGTAACAATATTGAATTCATGGGAAGGACAATGCTTGCAACTTTTTTGTGGGAAGTATTTGTCCAAAAGTTTCCCCATTTTCTGTTTAATGTCACAACCAAAGAACTAAGTGTGATTTGTCCAGTTAGTTCCTCCAATGAAACAATGGATGTCATTATTGTCAATCAAAAATTGCTAGAGTGCCTCCACATGTCTTTGAAGCAAATATCCAGTTTATTTACAATTTAGAGAATATACGTATACTTAGACTTAGGCAAAAGAAGAAAATAGGGACCTGAAACTGTTATCCAATGTCTGAATTGTATACACTAACGAGTTTTTTGACTGATTTATTCAGATTTTCCCATCTTAAGAATTCTAACACCCTTAAAACACAGATTAATTTTTCTGATACTTACCTGTTCCCTCAGCTCCCCTAAATAATACTGCCCAATTTTTTTCCCTTTTTTATTGTGGTAAGACCTATATAACATAAAATTTGCAATTTTAACTTTTTTTTAAATGTCAAGTTATACAGTGTAGTCTTGGCTTCAAGAGTAGATTTCCATGACACATCACTGAAATACAAAACCCAGTGCTAATCCCAACAAGTGCCCTCCTCAATGCCCATCACCCCTTTACCCCATCCCTGTCAACCCTCAGTTTGATCTCTGTATTTAAGAGTCTCTTGGGGCGCCTGGGTGGCTCAGTCGGTTAAGCGGCTGACTTCGGCTCGGGTCATGATCTCGCGGTCCGTGAGTTCCAGCCCCGCGTCAGGCTCTGTGCTGACAGCTTAGAGCCTGAAGCCTGTTTCCGATTCTGCGTCTCCCTCTCTCTCTGACCCTCCCCCGTTCATGCTCTGTCTCTCTCTGTCTCAAAAATAAATAAATGTTAAAAAAAAAAATTAAAAAAAAAAAAAAGAGTCTCTTCTAGTTTGAGGTGCCTGGCAGGCTTAGTTGGTTAAGCGTTCAACTTCAGCTCAGATCATGATCTCACAGTTCATGAGTTCGAACCCCATGTCAGGCTCTGTGCTGACAGCTCAGAGCCTGGAGCTTGCTTCAGATTCTGTGTCTCCCTCTCTCTCTGCCTCTCCCCCACTCATGCTCTATCTCTCTCTCTCTCTCTGTCTCTGAAAAATAAACATTAAAAAAAATTTTTTTTAAAGAGTCTCTTATGGTTTGCCTCTCTCTCTGATGGTATCTTATTTTTCCTTCCCTTCCTCTGTGGTCTTCTGTTAAGTTCCTCAAATTCCACATATGAGTGAAATCATATATCTGTCTTTCTCTGACTTATTTCACTTAGCATAATACCCTCCAGTTCCATCCACGTTGTTGCAAATGGCAAGATTTCATTCTTTTTCATCTCCAAGTAGTATTCCATTGTGTATATACACCACATCTTTTTTATCCATTCATCCCGTTGATGGACTATATAATTCATCAGCATTAATTACATTCACAATGTTGTGTAACCATCACTACTATCTATTTCCAAAACTTTTTCATTACCCTAAACAGAAACTCTACCTGTTAAGCATTAACTCCCTATTTTCTCCTCTTTCCCGCCTAGTCCTTGGTAACTTCTATTCTACTTCCTGTCTCTACAAATTTGCCTATTCTAGATATTTCATAAAGTGGAATCATACAATATTTATACTTTTGTGTCTAGTTTATTTCACCAAGCATAATGTGTTCAAGGTTCATCCATGTTGTAGTATATATCAGAATTTTATTCCTCTTTATGACCAAATAATATTCCATTGAATGTATGTACCATATTTTTTTTATCCTTTCATCTGTTGATGGACACTTGGGTTGTTTCAACTATTTGGCTATTGTGAATAATGCTGCAGTGCATACAAGTATGTGAATCCTGTTTGGAGCTGAATTGCTGTATAATGTGCTTTATCTTTTTGAGGACCCTCTAAACTGGTTTCCATAGCCACTGTACCGCTTTACATTCTTACCAGCAGCATATGAGAGTTCAAACTTATTTTGTGTGAGTCCTCCAACTTTGTTCTTATTTTTCCAGGTTGTTTTTGCTATTCTGGGTCCCTTGCAATTCTATATGAATTTGAGAATTGGCTTTCCCATTTCTGGGGGAAAAAAGGCTGTTAGAATTTCTATGCAAATTGCAGTGAATCTATAAATAGTTTTGAATAGTATTGACATCTTAACAATTTTAAGGCTTTTTATCCATGAACATGAGATGTCTTTCCATTTATTTACATCTTTAATTTCTTCCAGCAATGTTTTGTAGTTTTCAGTGTAGAAGTCTTTTACCTTCTTGGTTAAATTTATTGCTAGGTCTTTTATTCTTTTAGGTACTATTGTAAATGGAATTGCCTCCTTAATTTACTTTTCAGATTGTTCATTTTTGCCATATAAACACAACTAATTTTGTTGGTTGATCTTATATTCTACAACTTTGTCAAACTTGTTTATTAGCTGTAGTAGTTTTCTTTTATATTTTTTGGGATTTTCTATACGTAGGATCATGTCATCTGTCAATGGAGATAGTTTTATTTTATTTTCCCTCTTTGAGTTTCTTTTTTCTTGTATAATTTCTCTGGTTAGAATTTCCTAATACGGTGTTGAATAGCAGGGCATTCTTATCTTGTTCATATCTTTAGGGAGAAAAGTTTTAGTCTTTTACCACTGAATATATTGGCCATTGGTGCTTTCATTAATGCCCTTTGTCATGTTGAGGAAGTTCCCTTCACTGCCTAGTTTTTGAGTTGTTTTAATCCTGGAAGGATTTTGGATATTATAATGTCTTGAGTGGAGAAAAACTACTGTAAAACAGCTCTTTGCCTCATGTCTGGGTCTCTTGAAGTAGTGAAACTTCTGCATCATTGTTTATCTAGCAGTACCAAAATTAGGCTGGGTAAAAGGAAGGAATCACTCTGATTCTGTCAAGTATCTGGTATAAAATCTTTGCTTCTAGCCTGAACAGTTCTGTTTTTTTTATGTCATGATTTATGCCACTTCTGCCTATGGATCTAGATGACACATTTGTGCTGGCCCTCCAATGGGAACTGAGTCTCTTGACTCACCAAAGATAGTCTCCAATCTCAGCTCTTCCTACTAGATCAACAGTTTCTACGTTAATGACGTGTTCCCTCTATCCCCAGGCTGTGGCCCTTGCTCAGTGTCTCATGATCTACCAAACCTTAAGCGAGCCTCTCAACATCTCTTGTCAAGCCTCCCATCCTCCTACCCAAGCTTTCTGGGTATTCCTGGGGAGTGGGTTGTTATGGTCACTTCTGGCATTGAAAGCCTATCCCCACGGAGTTCTCGATGTCACGCATACATCACCACTTCCTAGTGTCTCTTCTGGGCTGATCCATGGGTAAACCTCAGCCCTCTTTGATTTTCACCAAAAAACCCACTCACATAAGGCATGTGTATGGAGCAAACTACACTGAAACTTTGGGGAGATGATTTGGGTTCATAACCCAGTAACATAACAAAGTAGAATATCAGATTTCACTACTCTTAAAAAATCTGCTCAGCCATTTGTACTGATTGGAGATCTTGTTTCCTATCATGTTGCGTATCCCCCTCTTACTTTCACTCCACTGCTTGCTTTGTTATGCAGAGCAGTTCAGTTCTTTTTAGTCTATTTTAAACTAGGTTCTGGTGTCCCATTGCATATCAACAGACTCATTCTTCTACTGGGTCTCACCCTTCCTTCTTCCCTCCACTAAAAAGGGAAAAGAATAGCCTAAAGATGTTTTGCTCTCCTCATCTGAATTAAGCCACCTTTCTTCAAAAATGGAAAAGGCTACAGTCAATTTGATTTTTAAATAACAGGGTTTCTCTCTCACGCACATACACAGATGCATATATAATACACTTTAAATACTTAAATACTTTTATGTTAAAAGATAGGATATCATATATAGTACTCTAACACCATAATTCCCAAACTATGCACTACAGTATCTCAGAGTGCCCTAGTGAACTCACAGAGAATACTGTAGGATATTTTCTATTTGGGGGGGAAATACAGACACAGTGCAAACTACCAGCTCTAGGTGGTCCATAGCTTCAACATTAGATTGTCCTGCTTCCCATTTGGCGACCTCATATCTTTGCAAAGCAGAGTTTTCTGTGCTTGCTTTGATAAAAAGCAAGTACCATACTAAAATCAATGTGGAACAGGAAATAGGAAAGATGGGAACCAATCTGATTCCAAAGATTGAGGAGTTTTATAGCAGCCAACAGGTGCACATGTCCCATTAGGAAGTAATTGTGATTATTCAAGAATAAAATAAAAATAGGGGTGCCTGGGTGGCTCAGTCAGTTGAGCACTGACTCTTAATATTGGCTCAGGTCATGATCTCACGGTCTTTCATATCAAGCCCCGTGTCAGGCTCCATGCTGGTCATGGAGCCTGATTAAGATTCTCTCTCTCCTTCTCCCTCTGCCCCTCTTCCCCCACTTGTGCTTTCCTTCTCTCTCTTAAAAAAAATAAATAAAAATGTATAAAAGAATAAAATAAAAATATTTTTCTTTTAATTTATGTGTAGTATTTTTTGCAAAGGCTGCGAAGTTGTTAAAACATAAATATTTATTAAGTTCTTTGGAACCTTACTGCTTAATAAATGAAACTATTAAATATTTCCTTTGGCCTAGTGGCACTGTGAAAAAAATACCAATAAGGTTTAGTGAACTCTGCCCTACTCCTTTATGTGTATAGACATATATGTATATATATATGTGTGTGTGTATATATATATATATATATACGCACACACTTAAAAAGCCCATATTTAATATTATGAAAAGGTAACTAGAGTAAATAATACAAACATCCAAAGAAATTATTATTATAAAAAGCACTAATTACTTAGGACATGATTGTAATTATTATTACCTCCTTTTTAATGTAAATACCTGAAAAACTTTAAAAGATAGAAAAACTTTAAATCAGAAAGGTCTCAGGAAAAAGTCAAACACTGGTTAATTAAACTGTTCTAAAAAAAAAAAAAAAAGACACTCCAGTTAATTAAATATTTCTCATTCACTAACCTGAATATTAATGAAAAATCCCGTTTCCAGTCTTTCTGAAAATTTACTCAGAGACATGTTGGCCATTCTTCTGTCTTGGTAGGTACAATTTGCTAAATATAGTTCAATCTTCTTTTGGTGATTAAGTAACTTAATAAGTTAAATCACTTGCTCAGGGTTACAAACATAGCCAGTGACAAAACTGGCATCTGAAACTAGGCGCTCATGCTCCAAGCACTTGAGTGATCGATGGGGTTTGGTAAGTTTAGGAAATACTGTGTGTTATATTTCACCTTAGAGACTCAATGACTGACTGAGAAATTGTGCAAGAAAGAAGTTTTTCAATTTAGTTTAGCTCTGTATTTCCAAATTCATTGACCCCAACATCCTTTTTTACCTAACAGTTTTGCTGTACCATTTAAGGGTGTAATCTCCAGAGTCAGACTGTGGGATTCAAATTCCAGTTCAACTGCTTAGCCACGTCATGCCACCTCTCAAAGCCTCACTTCCCTCATCCATAAAATGGAAATAATGCTAATACCACTCGTGAGCATTCGATGAGAAAATTCATGTAAAGCACATACTAGGTGCTTAACAAATGTACTAAAATTGTTAGCATTCCTCAAAATTAGTGTTTGTAGAACATAATTGAACATGCCGTCGTAAACATTCAGACAAATGCATAAAAATGCATATGCGAGTATTGCTGTAGGTCTATAACTTGCCGCTGAGAATACAAAATGTATCGTAAGACTTTCAGGTAGCTCGTGTATGTGAGGAAGACGATTTGCAGTCCTGGCAGAGTTTGGAGTTTTCATTCAGGGATGAAAGGCCAGGCAGTGTTGTAGCCATTACTGGGATCTGCTGATGTCTCTCTAGATGTTTGTAGGCACACAGATGGTCTACGGAAGGATAAAGAGAAAGCTGGTACACAAAGGCAGATAAAGAAAAGGCAGAGAGAAAAGGGAGCACTGACTATTGCTGCTACTCTTACCAGTCGGTGGAAAAAGAATATCTGTCTTTCCATTAATTTCACCTCTTTCCTCAACTTACAAAGAGGACAGATGCTTTTTGCAGTGATTACCGTTCCCAAAGAAAAATAAGTCATGTTCTTTCTTTGAAACAAAAAGTAAAGAATTATGTAGGGAGAAAAATAGCAATTGGTTTTCTTCTAAAATCTATGGTTAGGTGAAATCATAAAAAGATAATATGAAGTAAATGCAGCAGACTTCGTTTAGGTTGGTGAATTAGTAAATCCTAAGGAAATATCAGACAACTAATATTGCCATTTTCCATATATTTATATAGCTATTACTTTGCTACACAACCACATATCTTATATATTATTGAAGAACTTTCTCTAAACATCACTTTGATGCAGTCAAAAATAATTTCATCACATTTACACAATAGAAAAATGGAAGATTTTATTAATATTAATGTACTGTCGGGAAACAAATAGTTACACTTGACTCTAATGACTGTATAGATTTGTTTTTGTCAAAACGGGAATGGAATATTATGTTTTCTACAGTGTACATTGGCCACATGCTTTTTTATGATTAAGCTGTCTCTTCCATGCATCAGTCACACAATTTATACCTGGATAGTTTTGTATGGCTCATCAAGAAATCTTTATGCAACACAGCATTACATAAGTAGGCTGCCTGATATATTATTCCTTGTTGTAAAAATGTTTATCTTTCCTGAATGCGATGATGAGCATTTGATTCATTTGTTCATGTCTCTCTGCCGATGATTTATCAATGTCAATGATACTTAGAGGTCTGAGAGCAATTCATGTTGCTTCCAGTAAAGTTAGTATGGCAGCCCCATTGAAAGTATCCAGGGAAAACATTGCTTCTTATATGTTTAAGGTCACTTACTCTGTGACTAAAACTCTAACAAGCCAATCTCAAGAGCTTATTGTACTTTTGTGAACAAATTGGAGCAAGAATATGAGCACCCACAAAAAAATATTTCCCCAGTTCAAGTGTTACATTTGTGCGAAATTAGCTAGCAGAGGCAGGATAAGCCATGGAAGCCGACCTCTATGCTTATCCTTTCCTCTTGAAGCATGAAATAGAAGTTCAATGTTTTATTTTGACACTACAGAACTTTAAAAGTACCATTTGTTGTGCAAATCAAAATATGTGATTTGAACTATGACATGTTTCTGAATTCATCAAAATCATCAGAGATTATGCCTCTGATAAGTCTCCCCTTTGATCAGATGAATCTTAAAACTTTGCTCTTGTTAAGTAGCTGCAGAAAAAAAAAGCCAGCTCTTTCAGCAGGTTGTCTGGCTGCCCGCCCCACTGATGGGAGGGAGGGGCTAAGCAGGCAGTGGGTAAATCTTCTCACGGAAGGGCTGGGAAGTATTAAATGGTGCTAGTGCTAAGTACAACCTCACATAAGCAGAAATTGGAATTTGATGACATTGCAAGGGGAGAAGACAGTGCTTGTACTGATTGTTTTTCCCCTGGGAAGTTGGTGTCACATGCAAACTATTGTGGAAGTGTATTGATACCTATTTGATTCTCACTGGGAAAAAATTATGCTTATTAAATTCTCCTGACCAGTAGATTTTTTAGCGTTCACTTTGCTAGAGCTGAAGAGATGTGAGCAATTGCTTTTACTCTCCCAAAAGATCAGTACATTTTGTGTCTTTTTCCTCTTTTCTTTGTTTCCTTCTTCCTTCATTCCTTCTTTCCTTCCTTTCTTTCTTTTTCTGCTGTGTGCTTCAAATTGCTTTTGCTTTAAAAATCCTCAAGGTATTTATTTCTGGGTTAGGGAAGGTTGGCTCCATGCAGAAATCAAAATACATCATTCTTAATTTCCAAAGCAATTGCATTTATCTGTAGGCAAATACATAGAAATCAGGTTTCTTTGACACTTAAAAAAAAATAAAGGGATAAAACATTCAAATAGCATAAAGGGCTCCTGTGGCACTGCGTTGTTACAGCATATTAATACAGAACTCTTCAGAGTCTTAATTTCCTTGAGCAGCCCCTGTGAAATTTCATGCCAGAGAATGGGAAAGAAGGTTGGCAGCCAGAGAAGTAGATGCCAAATGGCTCCTCACTGGCAGTGGCATCTGGATGGGAGGTTGGCCTGTCTCCGGGACTCTTGGCCAACAGCACTGTTGTCTATACAGACGGCTGTGTATCTGTTCAAGAGTCCAACAACTGTGTGTGTGTATTTTGGTAAGCTATTATTTCTGGGCCAAAGATTTCCATGGCATTTTTGCATCTGTTGGCACCAATTCTATATTCAGTGCCTCCCCCCTTCCCACCCGCTGCTACATTTTAGTTTTCTGATCAAAATCGTTGCACATAAGTGGAAATGCATTAAGAGGAGAAAAATACATTTCTGAAGATATTTTCTGGTCCCACCAAGCATATATAAGTATGGCAGTGGCATTATTCTGGATGGACTTTCTTCCTTCCTACCATCCATGAAAAATGTGAAAATTCCAATCTCAATGCAAAAATTTCCTTCATCCTTACAGGATTTAGATAGAACCTAATTATAGAACTATCAGAAATCACTTTAATCATCAGAAATAAATGGACCATTAGGAAATTTAAAGTCAAGTTACTCTTTCGGTGTTTCCAGAGAAACAAAACTATTTTATAATTTTATAAACTGCAGTTACTACAATATGATGCCAACAATTGCCACACATCCAGTCAACTAGTTTGTCAAAGTCCTGCTTTATTGTCAAGGCTACAGCCTCTCAAGTTTTTAAGATTTCTTTACCCCAAAGTAATTTGCTTTCAGGGTACTCCCACGTTAATGTAATTCAGCCAACATCTATCAAATGGACTATTTATACAAAAGCTGTGGAATACAAAGTCAAATAAGATAACTGCCCCCAAAATTTTATACTTTTTTCCTTTTTGGATGAAGAAAATTGGGAACAGACTTTTAAACAAGTTACAAAAACACCAGGGAAAAGAAATTAAAGCTAAATAGAGGTCCAGATTACCATATGGCATATGCCAAGAGTGGGGCAATAAAGAAATAAACCCATTTTTATGCATATTTTACAGAAAAATTCCAGTTGAGCTTAGTTTTTTTAAAGCTGGAGGGGTTTGTGGAAATCATATAATCCAAAATTTTTCTATTTCTGATGAGGAGACTGGTGGCCAAAAAGAAGTAATTTGACCGTGGTCACACAGTAATTAGTATGAGGAGACAGATCTTGTTCTATCAGTGCTACTCCTGGTAATTTTAGAGTTATGACATATTTAAAATGAAATTTGCAAGGAAATCCTTTAAAATGGCATGGCATAATATTGTAAGATAATCATAAACAGTGAACCAAGACTAGGGAATTGTTGTGTGATGAAAATGAGAGGTAGAATGAAGTTACTACCATTATAGGCAATTAATTCTCCTTGGCTAGAGTGGCAAGGGCAGGACTCCCAGAAAGATCACTCAAAACCAGCCTGTAGATGCTGCAGTTAATTGCACAAAGAACAGCTGCTACAACTTTTCTCTCTCTGGCCTGTAGGCATCTCTATACAGAAAGCAGGATGTACAGAAGCTTATAGATGATCACAATGTTACCTCCATCCTCCAGGTGATCATAGAGTCATAAAAAATGACCCCCACTCAGATACAGCAGTTAAGTGTTACCATTACCAATCTGGAAAAGACTGAGGGCTCCATAGTCTGAGGTAGGGCGTTACAAGTGTATAAATAGTCATATTAAGTCAAAGTTATATAAAATATGGTGTTGTCTATTTTGGGCACTATATCGGGTCCCTTTCCAACTTGGTAGTGAGCAAAATAATCCCGTTGTCCAAGTTAAACTAGGTAATTAACATCTGCTAGATTGGAGCCATGTCAAACTTGATCATCAACACACAAAATCAATTAAAAGAGGCTGTAGGATGCCCAGACCGAAAGGACTTCTCCATAACCTAAAAGAATGAGCAGATCTAACAGAAGATTGTGTCAATTAGAAAAGAGTTTGGTCAACTACAAAAACGGAAAATAAACAAAGAGGTATATATAGGCAGTGTCCATCCCACAACTATCCTAGACAAAGGTGCCCTGGTCCAAGGACCCGCTACTGATCATACTTTTTTAGTTTCTGTATTTCCTGATATTTTGGTGTCTGGGGCCTTGGGGACACTTCCCAGGGCTAGCTAATTCCTAGAGAGCAAACAACTCAAGGAGACTATACTTTCATATGCAAACCAACCTAATCAAAGCCCATACCCCTTAATCCCTCCTTTATCTAGCTTTTAGACTCTGGGCCACTATCCACCTGCCCTAATCACTCCAGGGCTCAGTACCAGACCCAAGAGATACCCCTAAACCCCAGAGCCTGCTGAAATTATTAAAACAAACCAACCCTAAACCTGCTTATCCTGCCTCTTCCATACCCTAAACAACCATAATAAAGGCCCTTGTTCATGTTTTTCCCTTGCTGCCTCTGCCTCCTGACCAACCCTAATCCCTCCCTGTGTGCTGCTCCCCTCTTGCATAGCATGCTATGCCTCCTATTTCTAGGGATCTTATTCCTTCATAACATCACTTCCGTATCTGTGTGTCTTGCCCTACCTGATTAAAACAAATCCCAGGTACATTTTAAAACCATTACTCTGAAAAAAAAAATAATATAAATAAATAAATAAATAAATAAATAAATAAATAAATAAAATAAAACCATTACTCTGGTGCCAGTAGCAGTGAGCTAGCAAATCTCTACTCATCTGAAATCGTTGAATAATCTAAACACATAGCCATCTCCTGCTGTTTCCTGTCCCTTCTTTTCCTTCTGTTCTAATTCAGCATCTCAGGTAGCATGTCTATAGGGACAGAAGATTCTGGATCAGTCCCTATCATATTTCTCCTTACAGACTAGTAAATTAGATTTCCAGGTTTCTGCATCAGTCTTGTGAACTAGGTTAATGAGTCCATCCCTGAAAGATCTGCTCTTGATCAGACTGACATCAGTCTTGTGAGCCTGTATAGTGAAGGTCATGTTCTATAGCCTTGCTTCTCAAGTATGGTTCTCAAACCATCAGCATCACCAGGTAGCCTATTAGAAATGCAGAATCACATCTCAGATGCTGTAGACTTACTGAATCAGATCTATATTTTAACAAGATCCTACATTTGTATGCAAATTAAAATTTGAGAAGCACTACTCTAGAGCAGGGACAAGCAAACTTTTTCTAGAAAGGACAAATAGCAAATATTTTAGTTTTGCAAAATGTACAGTCTTTATTGCAAGTACTAAACTCTGCCATTTTCATAAGAAAGTAGCCATTGATAATATGAAAATAAGTAAACATGGCTATGTTTCAAAAACTTTTATGTATGGACAATGAAATTTGAATTTCGTATAATTTTCATGTCACAAAATATTTTTTAAATGTTTTTGAATCACCTAAAAATGTAAAAAGCATTCCTAGCTTGCAAGGCCTTAGAAAAATAGGTGGCAGCCCAGATTTTCCCACTGGCCATTGTTTTCCTATTCTTGTTCTGGACTATGAAAAATTCAGTAGGATCAAGTTGTTCTTTGAAGTGAGGCATTCCCTGTTGACCCACCCCAAAGTCCCATGTGCCAAGTAAGACTTTATACTTTAATTTAGTAAAGACTTTCCTCTTTAAATTACCAGAGATGCATTATTTTTTTTGTTTTGAGCAAACTTGATGAAATATAATTCACTCCTTTAATAATTAAAATTTTTAATTAAGACTTTATAGAAACATAGGAATTCTTGAACATGGATGTAGAAGTTCACAGAATGAGCTACCTCCCTAATGGAACTGTTTAATAATCTGGAATATCAGTGTTTTAGTCAAACAGGCCATTTCCAATTTATTTTATGTGGTTGCCTGGGTGATCTGACCATGAGAAGCAACGAGGAAGTGATAAACCAATGAACCGTCCTACAACCATGCACTCATATGCAACAAGAATGGTCCAAAGCTTACATAACAAAGTACAGACAGAAGCACACAGAGTGCCTATTAGCTGATTTTTAATCCATGTTTATATGTGCCAAATGGCAGGAATATTCTGGTCTTTTGATTTTCTGTCACCATTTATGTAGCAGGATATCTGTTTGGAAGCAGGTCGCAATCACCAGTCAGCCCTGCCACCATCTAGTTCATCAGTCAGCCACAGAAATGGTCTGGCCACCTTCAATGGTTTTTTTGTTGTTGTTGTTGTTTTGTTTTTTTGTTTTTTTGTTTTCCAATGAGATAAGGCAATTGACCCTGCAATTCTAATAAGTGATATGAAGTGAGTTGGTGAATTCAGAATATCATTCTTACCATTTGAATTTTTAGATCTTTTTCTCTCTGATTGGATTACCTTTTAAAAAGTATTTCCAACATGATTCTTTAAGTAGTAACTTCAGATAACACTAAAGGTCGCACGTGTGATACACTTCAATTTCTAGACATCCACTTCACAATATTCTTTTAGGCTGAAAGAATTTTTACTTTATGCATTAAATCTTGCTACATAAGTTTTTAATTGTGTGTGTTTATCTCCAGTTCTAAATCCTGGATATATATCAGAATCAACTGGGGAATTTTTGAACATGCCAATGCCCACCAGGTTCCCCAAGACCAATAAAATGAGAATCTGGTGGAGAGTCCTGATATATTTATTTATTTATTTATTTATTTATTTATTTATTTATTTGAGAGACAGAGAGAGAGAGAGTGCAAGTGGGGAAGAGGGACAGAGGGCAAGGGGAAAGAGAGAATCTCAAGCAGGCTCCACACTGAGCATAGGGCTCTATCCCTTGACCCTAGGATCATGACCTGAGCCAAAATCAAGCGTCTGATGCTCAACTGACTGAGTCACCCAGGTGCCTCTTGATAACTTTATTTTAAAAGAATTTCTTCCAGATTATTCCAGTGTGTGGTAGTTGAAAAAAAAAACAAAACTGTTTTTGGTGATAACCAAACAAGAGTGATACACTTTAGTATTAAACATTGCTATTTTTGCTGAAAGTTTTATAATACACCCTTTTAAAATTTTAAAGTGAATTAGGTACACTATTAAAAGAAGAAATAATTGGGGCACCTGGGTGGCTCAGTCGGTTAAGCGTCTGACTTCAGCTCAGGTTATGATCTCACAGTTTGTGGGTTCGAGTCCCACATCTGACTCTGCGCTGACAGCTCAGAGTCTGGAGCCTATTTTGGATTCTTTGTCTCCCTCTCTCTCTGCCCCTCCCCTGCTCATTCTCTGTTGCTCCTGGTCCCTCAAAAGTAAATAAACATTAAAAAATTTTTAAAAAGAAAAAAGAATCATTCTGACTCTTTGTGAAAACTACTTCCAACATTTTCTTAGGAGTAGTATACATACAACTAAAACTGTAAGCCTCCTTTATTTTTTTAACCTAAATAAATTGGCTTTAGATATTGATTAAATGGGATCTAATAAGTACATACTCCCTAATGTCCTCGAAATATGACAGTTTTATTACTTCTCAACACTGTTTCAAAAACTATAATTGCATCATACTGTCTCTCTGTGTTCTTTTGTCACTTTCATTCTCTGTTAGATGGCTAATATCAAAATAAATACATACTAAATTACCAAAATGCATTTGTTCTGATGTTATTTTTATTTTTGTTGTTTGTGCTTGGTGCTTTACCATTTCAGTTCTACAGAATATGAGATTCTTCTAAGTAAACATGACACAGATCTGTCTCTACCATCACCCCAGAAGTTTTTGAAGACATTATTACAGAGATTTGGAGGGAAATAGGCCACCCTCTTCTAGCCTCTGCCCCGCCCCATCAATTCTGACTTTTGTGCCTCTGAGAAGCGGCTAAATAACTCAAAGTAGCACCTTGGGATATCTACTATCCAGGCACACTATTCATTTTTTCTCAGTTCTCACTGAGGGATAAATGAGCATTAAGTTTTGTTTTGTTTATTTTGGAGTGTGCAAAGGAAAAAAAGATCATTAGTTGTTCTTAAAACATTTTTATGTGAAACAAACTGAAGGTACTTGGACTATTCAAATTTTAAACGGTTGTGTTAATAATAATTGTTAATTATTGAGCACTTTCATGCTAGACACTGTGTTAGGGTGCTTTACCTACATTATCTCATTTAATCCCCACAATAACACTATTATATAGACTGGAAATGCTCCCATTTTACATTGAGAAGCTGAAAAATTAGGTTAAATAACTTACCCAAACTCACACAGCTACCTCAGTAGGACCAAAGTTTGAAAGTAGATCTTTGGGATTCCAAAACAACCCTGACCATTCCCTGCATAATCCAAAACTACAGTGAAGTCAATGGTTCCCTTTACTATGACCTAAAGGAGAGAGAGAGAGCCTGGGTTCTTCCCATAACTCACACTTTGTCTAGGCACATAATTTGACTCTTGGTTAATAATCAGTCAGCTCAAACAGGTATCGCTTTCTGATCAATCTGTTTGTAACTCATCAATTCAAGAAAAGCAGTCAAGCTGGCCGCAGTTTTGAATAGCTGCCTCAGGAAGATGGTCTTTTCAGTTTGGGATGGAGACACATGGTTGGGAGAAATCACGCTGCCAGTGTTTCAGAAAAATATTCAGCTCTGAAAAAAAAGACAATTAAAAACATTTTTTTAAATAAGTGAACATCACATACCCTAAAAGTATGTATGTGGTTTTTTTACTATGAACATTCCTTAATAGTGATTGTACATACATGTAAATGGATACAATGAATATATGTATGTATGTGTATATGTACACACACAGAGATTACTAGCAGGTGAGCATAAATTAAAGCAAGTGTGAATCCTGTCACTTTTTAGTCTTTTCTTCTACACCTGGTAAATTTAAACCCCTACAGGTCATTTTGTCAAAATACAATTTTAGGTTCTGAAATAAAATAGCAGAACAGAAACAATCTATTATAACTCACTGCCAATGTTGCCAGATAACTACAAAAAAATAGAGTGTCTCAGACAGAAATATCAATAACTTTAATGTGTGCGATTTGTTAACAGGGAAGAAAACAAGCAAACTTGCTCTCCGCTGACTGTCACTAATATTTATTCGTCCAGTGACTGTTAATCAAACCAAGTTTACAGTCCCGTACAGCACCTGTCACAGGTGCTGATCATTAATCAGCTATTACGGCAGTTTATTCTGCTGCTGACAAGTCGCAATTTTCCACTGATTCAGCTAGTTTGTCAGGTGGGAATTATGGCATAGCGCATGTGACAAAACACATCACCCTTTTTTTTTTTTTTTTTGCATTTTCAGGCTTCTCTCTCCTGCTTTCTCCCCCTTTTTAGACAAACAATATCTGGGAACTCAGAAGTAATAAGGCGGAATGCATAATTAATTACCCAGCTTGCTCTAATTAGGGATGAATAAGTTGTGTCCCTCTCATCATCACAAATGTGGTGATGGGTAATACCAGTTTATGCTGTATTAACTGCAAATATGCAATCCTTCTGAGAGCACTTTTGTTGATGAATTTGATGAATGTGACAATAATTAGCAGAGACAGATGAGAGCTAAATTACTACTGACAATGTAATGCTATCCTGCTCGAGGGCCTGGGAACGTGGCAGGATAACATGGCAGGGACCTGGGCCTCGTTTCTAATTAATAGTCTTTTTTTTTTCTTTTCCTTTTTTTTTTTTTTTTTTTTTTTTTTTTTTTTTTTTTTTTGCCAGTGGGGGAAAAAAGGAGTAACGGTAATTGTTTTCGTAAAAGGCTGCAGGGAGTTATCAGGGTAATAAAGTTAATTAGCAGAACAAACATCCTTTCACTGCCTTACCAGTCTGTGGAAAAGAGGGTAATTCAAACTGCAGAAAGATATGACGAGATGGGATGATAAGAAAAGAAATTTTACACAGGAGGCTAACAGAGAATGATTTTCTCCCTTCATTTCTTGAGCTGGATGGCATGGGAAGAAATTATAGCCCCTTCCTTCAGTTCACAAAGTTCCTCATTGTAAAGAACTTTATCATTATGATTTTGAGTTTGGGATATAAAGTTAGCTTAGATCACATTCCACTGTTTACTTCTTTCTTTTCCAGGTAGTGATAGGTGTGGTCAATTCAAGCATAGAAGTAAGTTGGAGCATTTGCCAAAGAGAGCACTTAGCTGTATTTCGTCCTACAGAAGTCTGTTTCATTAACTGAATCTTTTGGGGAAAGTGAGAAATTGTTAAATGATTTCCACAAGTACTATTAGTTTATTCTGTGTACATTAAAAAAATTAAAATGAGATTTTAATAATATACATGCTATTTTATCCTATTTTGTAGTCTCAAAATATCACTTTTGTTAGAATAGGAAAACATTATTTTTCATTTCTGTTGCAGCTTTTCACAAATACAAGTAACTGGTCAAAAAAGGTGAAGGGTTTAATGAATCTCAGTTTTACATTAGAGTTTTATTCAGTTCGATTTCATTCAATTCACACTGCTTGACCTAAGTAGATACAACATAAAGGGAAAACATCCAAACATCTGAAGCTTTTGCAAGTTCATTTTCTCCCTTTAAAGACCATTAGTGGTTGGCCTCTTTTAAACACCAATGCTTGAAACATTCGTTTAATATTAAGTAAAATCAGAAAGTGCCTATGGATTTTCATTCCTTTTAGGCACATTTTTAACAACTTTATTTTGTGCTTTTAAAAATCATTAGATATCTCACAAGTTCTACATACTTACCATGCATATAAATATGTACCCATTTACTGCTTGTCAAAGCTAAATAAAGCAGCCTACTGTAATGACTGTGTTTCATTCTGAAAACATAAGGAGTCAGCAATAACCCTACTTCGCGTTTGACAGCACTGCACCGGGTGACTGTTCAGCACAGAATTCTACAGGAAGAAACCTCTACCAAACACGAGGAAACATCTACCAAAATGGCCTTCACTTCTAAAAGCTGTATTTTTAAAGTGCTATTCTTGTCTCCAAAGACAAGAGCGGTGTAAGGGTGGACTATAACATCGAACTAAGAATCCGAAAACTTGAGTCCTTCACTGGGTCTGCTACTAACAGCTATATGATTGTGAGCATTTCCCTGTCATGCCTCTACTCTTCAATCTCTCTGTGAAGAGAGATTCACAACTCAGTGAAGAAGAGTTTCATCTGTGAAACTGGGTGCCTTCCCTACCTACCTCATAGTATAGTTGTTGACACAAAAGAAATCATTTTTGAACTTTGTAAATGAGATTATCAATGAATATAACGTTAATATGATTACAATTTAGAAAACATCATGAAAAATAATCTTGAGACAATCCATCTCCTCTTCATAACCCTCCCGTGTAATATTAGTCAGAAACCTGAGCTAAAAGATTTGACAAGAAGTTTTAGAATTCAAGTAAGAGGTACTGAAATCTAGCCTTACTTTGTGACTTTGCTGCTAAATTTACAAGAAAAATTATCATTGTAAAAATACCCCCGAATTCATCTGTATTCATAGGTAGCAAAGCTACCTATGTTTCCAAGATTTTCTTAGTCTCTTGTTAGACAATCCGGTTAAAGTCAAAATTAGAAGAAAATTAAACCATTAGTTAATGTAGCAGGATTTCTTAGGCTTGTCAAGTGAACTTCCATTTAAATTTTTTTTTTAAGTTTATTTATTTTTGAAACAGAGAGAGACAGAGCATGAACGGGGGAGGGTCAGAGAGAGAGGGTGACACAGAATCGGAAGCAGGCTCCAGGCTCTGAGCCATCAGCCCAGAGCCCGACGCGGGGCTCGAACTCACGGAATGCGAGATCATGACCTGACCCTGAATGCGAGATCATGACCTGACCCTGAACTCACGGATCGCGAGATCGGACGCTTAACCGAACGAGCCACCCAGGCGCCCCTGAACTTCCATTTAAAAATACCCAAGTTTCTCACAGACAGGCAGACACACACACACACACACACACACACCAAATTTAGATTGTTATATTTTGCCTAGGATCTTTAGGAACATTTTAAAGTTTTTACCATATAATCAAACTATGTAGGAAAACTCTAGAAGTGAAAGAAGCGCTGGATTCTACTTTCAACCATTTATAACAACTGTTATTTAGCTACTGTGTGAGGTAATACATTATAAGATCACTTAAAGATACCGAAAGAGGGAATGAGAAATTATGAAAGAAGTAACACTAAAATCCAAATTGAAATAGTTTTTTCTAGAAATCTATCAGAATTCTTGTTGTGAGAGAGAGAGACTAACAAGGAGCATTGTTTGTTTGTCTCCTTTGAGACCTACACAGAATTTATTGAATATTCTGGTCTTTTCCTCTCCAGCCACTACCTCCTTCATTAGACCAAAAGGTATGTCCTTTTGGAAAAGTAATGGAGTCCAATCAGCTTACTTCATTGATCTCCAAGGACTGTTGAAAATTGTAAAACTTGCTATGGGATTCTCACACACCAGAAGCCACTAGAAAAAGAATTTTGATATTCAGAACCTCATGAAGAGGTTCCCCTCGTCTTTGGATAGAGACCAAAGTGATACCAATATTAGCCTACTGGGTGAGCTAAGAATGCTTAGGGAAAAAAGTTGAAATTGGAGTTTCACCAATAGAGACTGTAGGCACTGAATGCACATACTGTTGGTATTATTATGAATATTCAGGAAATTTAATTCTTTCTTTTCCTTTTTACTCTGAATTCCTTGACCATTGTTTTAGAGAGCATTTTGACAAATTCTGTCCTTGAGGACTCTGGGGAAATTTTTGCTTCTTGCATGAGTGAAGAAGAGTGTAAGGTGGTTAAATAGTTACAAAGGACTAAAAATAAACCATAGTTTATTTTTTCAGATTTTGAATTACAAAATAGTTTAAATGTTGTCTCTAATCGAAGTGCTACATTACTATGTAATGAAATTACAATACTGCTTAATGACATTAGGAAACTGCGTGCAAAAAAATATTTGTACACAAGGTGGTGATGTTAGCAACCAACTACAGTACTTTTATTCCACAATAAATAACAACAGATTGTTTTTCCCTGAGTGGTCTCCAAAGGGTATGTTCAGGTACTCATATAATGATAGTATGTAAGGGCACAGGGCACATAAGAAACCTGTCATCATGTATCATTAAAGTCAAAGGGAAGGAAAAGAAAAAAGACAAATCACGAAAAAGAGAGTAACTTCAAAAGAATAAAATTACATTTACATGTAGTAAGGATTCAAGTATCCAGCTTTTATTTTTTTTTTTTTTTTTTTTTTAAATTTTTTTTTTTCAACGTTTTTTTATTTATTTTTTTTGGGACAGAGAGAGACAGAGCATGAACGGGGGAGGGGCAGAGAGAGAGAGGGAGACACAGAATCGGAAACAGGCTCCAGGGTCCGAGCCATCAGCCCAGAGCCTGACGCGGGGCTCGAACTCACGGACCGCGAGATCGTGACCTGGCTGAAGTCGGACGCTTAACCGACTGCGCCACCCAGGCGCCCCTCAAGTATCCAGCTTTTAATACCTTTTAATAAGTTTCTGTTGACACTTACTTGGATATTTAAGTCCAAAGATTAAATCCTAAATGTAAAACTGTTTCTTTAGCTCTAATAAATTATTCCCACTTCTCAGAAAGATTTCCTCAGAAAGGCTTTACCTCACAACCTCCCCCCGCAACCTTTACAAACAGTTTTCTTTATCCCAATCCTGACTACACCATTGATCCATTGAGGGCAATGTCTTTTCCTCTATTCATGTCTCTTGTGTATAAATTCAAGTTTTGAGGTTTATGTTAGCACAATTCAGAACAATTAAAAAGTAAGGCTTGTCATAATAAATCACAAACTTTATTTCTCATGAAATGTTGGACTTACTAACCTCATCATCAATACTAAAATATAAATTAACCAATATGTGCAAACACTTAAACTAGTTCATATTGTTTGTCTATTGGTAAGTTGATAATAACCTCTAAGACATAGGTAATTAATTTTATTATTTGGCCCCCCACACCCAACTATTTATCATAGTTAAATATACTTATTCTCAAATATGTTTCTAAAAAGGCAAATGATGACATCACAGAACTTGTCAGTTACGAGGCAGAACACTTGTGTGCCATGCATGAAAAAGGTAGGCGGTTGTGTTTTCAATTTCTAGATTTTTCTCCCAAGATGAAAAGAGCAGCAATTGTTGCTTGCAAGCTAGAAAGCAAAATATCTGTTCTTGAATTATCTAAGGATGAGTCAGAAACTTAAGCCCAAAGAAAAGTAATAAATGACAACAGATGTTTGTAAACCTGTGCTCCCCTGTTCGGTGTTTCTACGTGTTGTTTTGCCTTGATGTGCTGTCAGCCGCCTCTCACCTGGGAGTAGTGATATCTTATCAAAGCCCAAACAGTTCCTCTTCACAACAGACAGATAATAGTGCCTTTCAATTTATCATACTGGAAGTCTAAAAGAACCATGGGAACGATTGGTCAGGTGACAGCTTGATGGACAGTTTGACAGCCCTTAAAGCATCATGGGAAATGGTTGTCACCTGATTTTCAGAGCGACCAGGGAGATAACCTTCAGAATGACGAGGAAAACAAAAATCTGAATATTTGTATAAGATCCATTGGCAGCATCAGTGCTCACTTAAGTGATAATAGGTATGCATTTAGATTACTCAAAATGTTATTATCAAACCTGAGAGCTCTAACTCCAGAAGTGCCCTTCATCTCTTTAGATGCCTTTTACATTTTTATTCAAATGTCATTTGAAAAGCATACACATAATATAGGGCTTTTGATTTTAAAGAGACACAATAAAACATTTTATTTAACCACATGCCAAATATATTAGCTGACCATTAATATTCTCCAGATTTTAAATCTACTCTCCTGTTGACAAATCCTTGTACACCTTTTCCTAAATATTGTTTGCACATTGCAGTTCTAATTAGAAAGGCTGTCGTAAAGAATCCTATGTGTCAGATTGAACACTCTGGGCTAACTCAACCTCACGAAGGTCAGCGTAGCCTTGGTGTGAGAAGCAAAATAAGAGAAATCAATTTGAAGATCTTTGGCGCAAAAGTGTTTCAGTCTGTGTTTATTCATTCATACAGCCAACAAATAGGAATTGAGCACTTACTACACACAGGGTCTCCGCTGGATGTATAAAGATGAGAAAGATTAAGCTCCAGCCTCAAAGTTGTCTCTAGCATGTTTTCTCTTGTGTATTGTATGTGCATTTACAATAGTTTAATGGCTTGATCTGAAGAAATTTGGCCTGAAAATTAAGATTTCAAATAAAAAAGTAAGTACTCACTGTTTATACATTTATTGAGCGTCTCCCAAGTTGAAAGAATGATTTTAGAAACAGTAGGGAGGTAAAAAAGATTTGAGATGCAATTCCCATCATTGAGGAGGACTCTAGACATCCCAAACCTCAGTCCCTTAGATATTTCATCTACTTTTTTTTCCAGAACAGACACTTAATAAATTTCTCTTTTAAAATAATATCTAACATACAGAAAAGTTATAAGAATTGTGCAAAGAACTCCTTTATACTCATTGTCCAGAATTCACCAATTGTTAACATTTTGCCACATTGGTTTTTATCACTGCTATTCTCTCTCTCCTTCACACATCCACCCTTCCTCCTTCCTCCCTCTCTTATTTAGCTATCTATTTAATATTACCTTTTTTAATAGAGGGGAATGAGATTAGATTTATGTCTGATTCATCTTTATGCTCCTTCATAAAATCTAGCAACTACCTTGTATATGCTTAATAAATATATATATGAATGAATGAAAAATGATAAATAATAATCAACCTAAACCTAGTCTTTGATATCTTACATTTGTGTTTATACATCAATATAAAAGATATTGAGTAAAAAGATATTATTCGTCTAAAATATATGTACTATTTTATAAAATATGAATCTTCCCTCAATTATGTCTGATCAACAAGAGATTTAATAAGATAAATAAATAATATAATAAAATTAAAATATTACAGCAAAATGTCAGGTGACTTTCCAAAGGAAGTAAAAGAAGTTTCAGGTGCTTCTGGACCTTTGTCTTTGGGACAAATAGACCAACTACAGATACTAGACAAAAAGCAGGGATTTAAACAAAAACCGTCTTTCTGAAAAAGACTCTGGCATCATTCTTGAAACTGGTACCATTTGGCTGCTTGACACTTTTGGGAAAACACTCTGCTTTCACAAATTCTGATGCTTTGGATTCACATTCCAACATGATTTTCCAAGAGAAGCCAGACACATTGTGAGAACGTTCTCAGTGTTTTCCAGGGAAATGAAAAAAAGCCAGTAAATAATTTAAATGACTATTAACAACAAAATGTTCTCCATGTAATTCTTCACAAGACACATGATTTGAAAAAAAAATTTTTTTTTAATGAAGCCGAAGTTTGCAAATGCAAAGCAAAATGCTTTTTGGGTGCCATATGCAAATTTAAATACTTAGAGACTGATAAAAACAAAGTTTGTTTATTTCCAATTGGGAAGACAAGATGTGGGAGGAAGATTTGTAATAACTGATACATGGACAAGGTCCCAATGCTACAGAATAACTGAATTCAGAATCATTTCTGAATCAGAGCTGGAGTTTAAATGTGTCTCCTTTCCTTGTTGAAATAAACCCATGCAGCATCAGGTTGTAACAGGTCCCAGATGTAGTCCCCAGCTCACCCTCACCCGATATGAGTTAAGTTTCATTGTTAACAACTAATGTAGTCACTTAAGCCAATGAAATAAAGTAAGCTAAATATAAAGCCAGAAGCAAGGTCTTATAACATATTTCATCATAACGCCAAAATCTGTGGGCTGGCAGGTTAGAATAAGCACTAGTGCTGGGTTTTCAGTCAGACTGAAATTTTCACAGAAAGAAATTTTCAGACTAAAAATTTCACAAAAAGAAACAAAAATGATCAGTTAAGTCACAAAGCTATTTTAAAATTATGACGTGCACTTGCCCATCATCAATTTCAACATGCACAATTAGCTTGACTGTTAAGCAACATTTTGAAGAGACAAAAGTCTTAAATTATTGGCTTATGTAAGTTATATGCATCATGGACTTTTGAAAGTCCATGCTTGCTTGCAGTGTATAAAATTGGTGATCTCTTAGCTCAAAACATGTAAATATCACCGTTTGGACTCTTCTGCTAAGGTGTAACAGGGTCTGTGGTATGAGACACTAAGAGAATTGTAAGCCTTATGATACAAATTACACAATTAAAGTCATTTCTTTTAGCTTTTTCTTCTTACAAGGTATGTACATTACACTTCAAATGTGGGAAATTCTGGATCCATTTTCCCTTATTTTTCTGACAGTGTCTTCCTAGATTTGGTAGATATTGGTACGCAAAACACAAAAAGCTTCCCTTTCTATGCCTTATTTTATATAGGCTTTTTTGTCATTCATTTTAAATGATAAAAGACATATAGCTTGTACAATTAGAAAATAGGCTTAGGATTTTAAAATCTTCTGAGCTCATCATGTTTGTTCTGTATCTTTCCAGTAAACTGAAAGCTTGTTAGGGAAGTGAATCAATGACTGTGTTGGTTTTTTTCTTTTTTAAAGGCATTTAGAAAAGCTGTCTGATTTGCTTTTCTTTTTTTAATGTTTATTTATTTTCGAGAGACAGAGAGAGACAGAGTGTGAGTGGGGCAAGGGACAGAGAGAGAGGGAGACACAGAATCTGAAGCAGGCTCCAGGCTCTGAGCTGTCAGCACAGACAAGACAAGCCTGATGCAGGGCTTGAACACACAAACTGTAAGTGTGACCTTGACCTGAGCCAAAGTAAGACGTTCAACCTACTGAGCCACACAAGCACCCCTAGAAAGGCTGTCTAATTTTCTTAATGCCAAAAAGGAACTGAAAAATCGTAACTAACTCTCTTGTTACTTTTACAACTTCTTAGAGCTAAAAAGGTTTGATTTTTGTTTCTTTTTTTTCTTTTCAGTAAAAATATAAAAATTTAGAAGAGGCAAATATGGCAGCATATCTCACTAATACTGTTGTAAACATGCTATTCAGGGGTGCCTGGGCGGCTCAGTAGATTAGGCGTCCAACTTCAGCTCAGATCATGATCTCATGGTTTGTGGATTGAGCTCCACTTTGGGCTCTGTGCTGACAGTGAGGAGCATGCTTGAGATTTTCTCTCAATCTCTCTCTCTGCCCCTCCCCTGCCCACTGTCCCTCTCTCTCAAAAATAAATAAATATTTTTTTAAATGGAAAGAAGCATATGCTATTCAATGATTTAAGCTAAATATTTACATTTATAAGACTATGTCTTGAATGTAGAAAGGGACTTGAGTTTAGCTTTCTGTCTACTTCTCAGTTATGATTTGTCATTATTCAGAGATATATGATAAACTTTCTCAACCTCACATATATACCGAATAATCCTAAGATTATAAAAATTGCACCTTAGATGGTTCAACTTTCACTTCTACCTAACTCATTCTCATAAATTCTTCTTTTGAAGGATGTAAGAAGATTGCAAGTAACTGCATAGTATCTCCTGTAACACAGCCTACTCCCAAAGAGAGCTAATTCCCTTCTCTTTATGTTAGAATATTTATTTATTGACTTGTGTCAAAAGGCAGGTTATTCAATGTCTTAACACTTTTCCTTCAATTACACCAAAGCATAAACCAATATATCAGAAGATACTAATCCTTCTGCTGGGCTGATTTAATAAAAAGGATGCAGCACGGGGACACCTGGGTGGCTCAGTCACTTAAGCGTCTGACTTGGGCTCAGAGCCTGCTTCGGATTCTGTGTCTCCCTCTCTCTCTGCCCTCCCCGGCTCACATTCTGTCTCTGTCTCTGTCTCTCTCAAAATATAAATAAACATTAAAAAAAATTTTTTAAGGATGCGCACAAAAATTATTTTAAATCATAAGACTAAAACATTGACGATGTTCAGAAAACAGTCTTTCTCAAAGGCAGGAAAAAAGATTATTTGCCAACCTTAGTAAAAGCCAATCAAATTTCCCTTTAACTATTTTTCTCTACAAATCGATGAAGCAATAGTAATAGAATATTTGGATTATGTTGTCCAATATGCTTATTTAGATACCTAAAAACTTCAAAAGAGTGGAGCTTGGGTGAATCAGTTGGTTGCATGCCCAACTCTGCATTTCAGCTCAGGTCATGGTCCCAGGATTCTGGGATCTGCCCTATGTCGGGCTCCACACTGAGCATGGAACCTGCTTAAGATTTTCTCTCTGTCTGTCTCTCTCTCTGCCCACTCCCTCACTCACACACACACTTTCTCTCTTTCTCTCTCTTATGTAAAATTAAATTAAAAATTTTTTTAAAACTTCAAAAGATATGCAAAGTATTGTTCACATTTTGTTACTATGAAATCAAGGAGGAAGTTAACCTCAAAATATAACAACACAATGGGGCGCCTGGGTGGCTCAGTCGGTTAGGCGGCCGTCTTCGGCTCAGGTCATGATCTTGCGGTCCGTGAGTTCTAGCCCCGCGTCGGGCTCTGTGCTGACAGCTCAGAGCCTGGAGCCTGCTTCATATTCTGTGCCTCCCTCTCTGACCCTCCCCTGTTCATGCTCTGTCTCTCCCTGTCTCAAAAATAAATAAACGTTAAAAAAAATTTTTTTTTAAATTAAAAAAAATATATATATAACAACACAACAAGTACTTGTTCAGTCACAGGCATTGTGTTCAACTACTTGGACTATCTCATTTAAACCTCACAACTGTTGAGATAGACATTATTATTGTTATTATTATTATTATTCTCATTTTACAGATGAGAACGTTGTCAATGAGAGAGTAAGCAGCCTGGTCAAGTTTATATAGTATGTAAGTGTGGGGGTTGAAATTCCAAATAATTTACACAAAACTCATTATGCTCATTTGAATGTGAGCTTTAAAGGAAGAACAGTCTTTTTATCCAAAAAAAAAAAAAAGAAAAAAAAAAGAAAAATTGTGCTATAACCATTTCTTTACCTTTCATCTCTTAGGTAATAGTAAAATCTAATTCTAAATATTTAAAGTATTTGTTTAAATTTTGTTTCTCAAATTTTGTTGGCCTTATAAACCATTTACGCTTTAAAAATAACTTAAGACCCCAAAGAGTTCTTGTTTATATAAGTTGTATCTATCAATATTATCATATTAGAAACTGAAACAGAGAAACTTAAAACATTTAACAATTAATTAAAAAATAACAATAAGGAACCCACTATATGTGAACATTAATTTTTTTAGAAATAACTGTAGTTACCTCATGAAAAAAATGGCATTACTTTATATTTTTTTCAAATCCTATAATATATGGCTTACGAGAAGATAGCTGAATGCTCATATCTGCTTCTGCACTCAATCTATTGTGATTTTGAAGTACATCAAGAAAATCTAGACTTTCACAAATGTGTAGTTGGAAAAGGGAGTATTTTAATAGCCTTTTCAGATAATGATGCATATTATTCTTTGATACAACTTCAAAATTAGACAAATGTGGTTTTTTAAATGATAATTTCAATAAGGAATTTGAAACAATATTGGTGGACTTTTTGTGCATTGTTATATTAAAATCCATTGGGTTTCTTTGCACTTTGAGTAGATCTTTTACCTACACATGTTTTTGAAAAACTGTTAGTCTTTTGGAAAATATTAGTTCACTTCAAACCTTCCAAATGTTGACACATTTCATTATACAATATTTAAAAATCAAATCATATTGATTAATATCACCACTGATCTTACCATAAAGTTGGCTTGCAACTCAAACAGTCCTAATGCAGTAGTCCTCCCTTATCCACAGGGGATATGTTCCAAGATTCCGGGATTCCCAGCACATGCCTGAAATCAGGGACAATACTGAACCCTATTCCCTCCATGGGTTATTTTCTGTACATACATACCTATGATAAAGTTTAATTCATAAGTTAAGCATACTAAGAGATTAGCAACAATAACTATTAATAAATAACTAATAATAATAATTAATAATTAATAACTAATAATAAAATAGAATAAGTTTAACAATATACTCTAACAAAACTTATGTAAATGTCTTATCTCTCTCAAAATATCTCATGGCACTATACTCACCCTTATTGTGATGATATGAGATGAAAATATGCCTACCTAATGAGATGAAATGCAGTGAATGACATAGGTATTGTGACATAGTGTTAAGCTACCATTGACCTTCTGACATACTGAAAGATGATCATCTGCTTTCAGACCATGAGTGACCATAGGTAACTGAAATTGTGGAAAGCAAACCTTGGATTGGGTGGACTACTATAGTGCTTCTGTTGAAACAACTGTACTATTTCAGTACACAGAAGTACTTTATGCATATTCCCATTTTGTTTTTCTTTCACAGAATATTTAAAAAGACATGTACTCAGGGGAGCCTTCGTGGCTCAGTCTGTTAAGCATCCAACTTCCCCTCAGGTCGTGATCTCACAGTTTGTGAGTTCAAGCATCACCACATGGGGCTCTCTGCTATCAGCTCAGAGCCAGCCTTGGATTCTCTATCTCCTCTCTCTGCCCCTCCCCCGCTCTCTCTTGCGCTTTCTCTTTCTCAAAAATAAATGTTAATTTTTTAAAAAAAGACATGTACTCAAGGGACAAGATTTATTAAAACTAATAACTTTAACTGTTTAATCAAGGAAATTCTCTTTTTTTATTATTATTTTTTTTAATGTTTATTTTTGAGACAGAGTGCAAGCAGGGGAGGGGCAGAGAGGGAGACACAGAATCCCAAGCAGGCTCCAGGCTCTGAGCTGTGCTCTCTGAGCACAGAGCCCTATGAGGCGTTCAGACCCAAGGACCACGAGATCATGACCTGAGCCGAAGTCGGATGCTTGACCGACTGAGCCTCCCAAGCGCCCCTAATCAAGGAAATTCTTAAGTGAAACTGGCCTTTTTTCATTAGTGTAACTGAGTGGAAGTGAAAAATGTAATGACTACTAATACAGTTTAGTGCCACTGTCTTAAGTCACCAGAAGCTTACTCACTGTTGTTTGCGCACATTTGGTGCACAATACCAACTCAGTGAAAAAGCAAGTAACCTATTATTATTATCATCATAAAAATGGTTTTGAATTCATTGACCACCTGAAAGGGTCCCAGGGACCTCAAGAGTCTGCAGACTAGATTTTTACAATCTTTAATTTAGGATTATACTCTCATTCTGCCAATCAAATAGTCCCTTGATAATTCTAGAAGAGGAATTAAAAAGGGATAGAAATGTTGCATATAAAATTTTTTTATGCCTTTGATTCTTAGTTCTCCTTGTCATATTATAACAATTAAATAAAACTTGGCCTTTTCACATGCTATAAAATTCTGAATTCATTTCCTTTTAATTGATTATCTGGATTATTATGGAACCATGTCTATGCCTGGAAGTTATTACACTGTTTTAAAAGGCTTTTTGAACAACATATTAGGAGGAAGAGAGAGTAGACAAGTGATAAGCTTTTCCCAGTCTATAAATTAATTACTATATATAAACGGCTTACCAGGTAAAGTCATTCAGGTCAATAGGGTATCTTTCACTGATCAACCTCTACATTAATTTACTAATTTCTCTGTACCTCCCAAAGTGAGAACTCTATCTGGATGTATTATTTGTGCTCACTATTTTGAATATATTATGAATATATTATGATGCAATTGAAGATACACAAATTGTGGATATTAGATCTTTTCTGTAACCAATTCAAGAATGAAATAATATATGTTGTTTAGAAGTCAATTTTCGTGGGTAAATGATAGAAACTAGATTGAACCTTAGGTGAATTCCTTTAGTCTAGGCCATTGTAAACTATTTGATTCTGAAAATATCTCCTTAAAATTAATTTTTAAAATGTATTCCAACTAATCCTTTATGAATAAAGGTTAAAGACTTAATCCTATGATTTTATAAATCCATAGTGTCTGACAAATTGCATGTTTATTTTACTCTATTGTCCAAATTAGTTCATACAAGTTCTTAAACAAGAAGGGTTGGCGCTTAAATATAAGACATTATGTGATCTGTGAACCTTTTATTTCAGAGTCATTTTAGATTCTGAATATGTCACTAATTTATTATTTTCTTCTTTTTTTCTGGTTGCAATCTAATAGAGACAAAAGAGGACTTTTACCAAATTTTCTTACTTTACATCATAACATTTTAAATACCTTTGAGGAAAAATAAAACTAAAGTACTTTTCCTAAGAGTGGTTCAGGTGGGGATAGAGCGAAGGGATGTATGTTCCTCTTAAGCCTTCAAGGATCACCTGCCATTTCTCTAATTAAGGCAGCACTGACCAGGGGCCTACCTGTGGGCTTTCAGATTTCCCTCTTTCCTTGTATGCCAATACACCAAGCCCCTTCTACCTTCCTCCTTAAAAGCTACTCATTCTTCAAGGACCTCCTGAATAAAGTCTGGTGACTCCAAATTCCATAGTTCTCCCTCTTGTATATTTACAGTCCAGGAGCATTCTCATATTTTGTCAGCACTGCTGTAGTGCCCAGTTCTTAATAGACACCCAAGGAAAATTGTTATGATCAAGTATAAACTGCCAGAAAAAAAACTAAAGTTAATTCATTTCAAATATAATTTTTTCTTTGTTTAAAAAAATTGTACTGTTTATTTATTTTTTGAGAGAGAAAGGGAGAGAGTGTATGAGTGGGAGAGGGGCAGAGAGAGAGGGACACACAGAATCCAAAGTAGATTCCAGGCTCTGAACTGTTGGCACAGAGCCCTACACGGGACTTGAACTCACGAATCGTGAGATCATAACCTGAACCAAAGTCAGTTACTTAACTGACTGAGCCACCCAGGTGCCCCAAAATATATACTTTTAAATCTCCACGTAGTTTTATGAAAACCTTCACAAGGAAAGTACGTGACTTACATGAAAAAAATTTTTTAAATATAGTTAAAAGATATGTTAAAACACTAAGTGTACAACTATGGCATATTAGTGATCAGGGAAACAAATAATATAATGTTATTACAATAAATACCCTAAACAAATGGGTGGGAGAGGGAGTGGGTCCTAAAGTGCACTGAAAGACTAAACAAGCAAAATGCAAAGAAACATCTGAAAAAGAAAGGTATTCGAGGTCAGATAACATGACTATTTTTTAAAAGCATACTGCAATAATTGAAAGGGAAGTGTTGGAATAATAATTAAGCATTAGGATAGAATAGCTCAAATATTATATATATATATAATATATTATGTATATATACAAACATACATATCTGCTTCTTAATTTCTCCTCCTTTTAGTTGCTGTCATATATAATCATTTTATATATGATAACTAACATATAATATAACTAGTTAATGAGGAAGAGGATTATTAGCAAATAGGAATAGAAAAGAAACAGAATTTGAAAACTTGTCGGTTAAGATGATTACTTCACAGTACATGCGCAAATAAAATGTGTATGGTATTAGGCAAGCTAAAAGGAAAAAGCTGCTATGGAAATTCTGTAATTTTGCAATGGGAAGATTCTAAATATTACTCATTTGTTCAAAGAGTGTTCATTAGATTTTAATTCCCAGTGGTTTTTACAATATATGCATCTTTGTCTCCCTTCACAGCAACTAGCACTGAGCTTTTCATACCATACATGTGCAATGCACTTGATAGGTAGTTAATAGATTTATTTATTCACTCATTCAAATATTATTATCAAAAAATATTTGTCCACATTTTCTTTTTAAAGTATGTTTTTCTCTTCTACAAAGAGTATATTTTGATCTATCTTTTAATCTGTAACACACATAGTTTTATCTGTATTGCCTGGGTTCTACTTTCCTACAAAAATAAAAGAAGTAACAACTAAAAATTAAAAATAACATTGTGCCTTTAGCTTTTGTATCATACTGTATTGTTCATGAATGGAATAGTTGGGTAAATCAAGATTTAAGATAATAGAAACGTAAAGAACAAAGCCTTTCAATGACTTTCTTCATACCATAATTCAGAAACACTACTTTGAGCTTCGTTTTCTCAGGATAATGATTTTGGCCATGGATAATTTGTAACCGAGGTCTCCATACTGGAATTGGTCTCATTTCAGGATGAAAGTAAGATTTATAGGAGAACAGCAAAATGATGGTCAAAATAATCTTTCAAAAGTCAGGAGATAACCTTATCTGAAGAGAAAAATACTGTCCAGTGACCACACATTCTAAAATAAGGGTTTTGCTCCTGATCTCACTTTTCTATCAAGGAAACTATAAAAATATGATAAAATAGAAGCTATCACTTGAGTTCAGGGAAAATTGAGGGTATTTTATTTAAATGTTGCTCTTTCCCCTAGTGTGCTATTTGTTGTTGCTTTTTTATATGATATAATTTCATGATATTTTGATGGAATTTTATACTTAAAAGAAATCTTAATATAATTTGTATTATTGACCTGAAAGTTCAGAGGCAACATTATCAAATAGTAAGCAATGTCTATATAAAATTTTATTATATGACAAAGGCATCTCTGTCATTTTTGGCCATGTTAGTCAATGGTGCTGAAAGTGCATCCCCAGTGCTTTATAGATGGCATTTATTTCTTCGTGTCAGTTTCCTGTCCTTTTAGAAAACTCAAATCTATATAACTATGATTTTTTTTCTGAGTAAAGACTACATTCCTTTCTTCTTCCTTCTGGATGACTGCACCAATTCCCTTCCAGGTTCATCAGCCTATCACTGCTTAGTAAAATTGAATCAAATATAATTCCATATGGATGTTCACATATTATTTTGATCTTCCAGAAGCGTTTATGGAAAAATATTTGAAATATGTATTACCAGCCTTAAAAGGGCACTTCCTTTCACAGAGTCTATTTTGCAGAACATGTTAGGGCACATGGCACTGTATTTAAAGCTGGTGAAATTTGAACAGATAGACAGACAGATATGGATAGATGGGTGGCTGGGTGGCTGGCTGGTCAGCAAAGTGGATCTTGATGTCTATATCTATGTCTATACTGTACCTACTAGTGGAAAAGTCAAAAATATATTTTACATATCAACCAGATGAAAAGTGATTTGGAAGAGAATAATTTTCATGCCCATGTATAACATATGGGCTCAGTGTCAGAATAAGCCATTTGATAACTATTGAAAGTAGTAAATACAGGGCACCTGGGTGGCTCAGTCGGTTGAGTGTCCGACTTCAGCTCAGGTCATGATCTCACAGCTTGTAAGTTCGAGCCCCGCGTCAGGCTCTGTGCTGACAGCTCGGAGCCTGGAGCCTGTTTCGGATTCTGTGTCTCCCTCTCTTTCTGTCCCTAACCCACTTGTATTCTGTCTCCGTCTCTCTCAAAATTAAACAAATATTAAAAAAATGTTTTTAAAGTAGTAAATGCTTAGAGGCAATTAATTACTTTATCCTCAAACCAGTTTAGAGGTATTATATATTTGTGACAGCTGTTAGCACCACAAGACAAGCATATGAGACTTCCTTCTTCATTATTCAAGATGTCCATCAGCCACACTGTAAATCTACTGCTCCCTGTAACAACTACCACAGGACCCCAAACATAGTAGACACCAAATGAGGGCTTAGTTTAAAATAACTACCATTTATAAATACTCATCATGGTCTAGGTAATTTTCATACATTTATTTTTATTTTTTTTCTCATGTTTATTTTTTTGAGAGAGAGAGAGACAGAGTGTGAGCAGAGGAGGGGCAGAGAAAGAAGGAGACACAGAATCTGAAACAGGCTCCAGGGCAAAAATGCTCCCTGACCTTTGGCTTCTTAAAAGTGGACAGAATATGTCATGTAGCCCTGAAGACCAAATTCTCCAGGGACATACACTTAACAGTTGAGTTCATTGTCCCATTAAAGTGTGCTGAAACAAAAATTCCTCCAAAATTATCTCTATCTCTCCTTCTCATTCTCACAACTAAGCTTCTGACATCAAAGTTTATTGTTTAAAGCATCCTTAGTAGAAATATTATTGTATATATTTTCACATGAGAGAAGAATGTCAGGGAAATTTGTCATGATACGTGTTTACTGTAAGTTTGACATGCATTATTGTTAGATCATTCAGCTCTCCTTCCATAATTTTTCTATGCAATTTATTTATGTGCATATTTAAATGGTATGCCACTTAATTGAAATTATAGTGTGTTCAAGCCAGATTTGACACTGACTGGCAGTTGCTGTTAAGGAATACTTGGAACCTATGAATGGGTCATTTTCCAAATAATACAGATATAACCGTATTACCCAGCAGAATATTTCAGGAAATCAAATAGCTGATATTGCCAATACAAGTACCTCATTCATTCCAGGGAGGGTTATGTCTTATTCACCTTTATATCCCACAACCCTAGAACCACCATATGACATAATTGGTACCACTAGCTTGTTCTCACATAAGGACTCTGTCTACAAATCTAAAGGTCTTGAAGGTAACTTTTCAAAAATTATTCTGTCCTTGGAATAATTCTTTAAAATTTTAAGTATCCAGGGGCGCCTGGATGGCTTAGTCGGTGGGGCATCCAACTTTGGCTCAGGTCATGATCTCATGAACTCATGGCTCATGAGTTCGAGTCCTGCCTGGACCCTGCTTCAGATCTTGTGTCTCCTTCTCTCTCTGCCCCTCCCACCACACACTTTCTCTCTCTCTTCTTCCAAAATGAATAAGCATTTTTAAAAACTTAAAATTTTAAGTCTTTATTTGATACAATTAGCCAAAAAGTGGTAGATCAGAGTGTAGAATCTAGGTCTATCTACCTCTTAAGACTATTCTCTATATACTATACAATATTTTGTTTATTTTGAGCAACTCCTTTTGACTGACTACTCCGAAGTAGTACCTGATAACATATTTCCCAAAATTATCTGAGAATTACCTTTAGAATATAACATCATGATCCTATGGGAAATGCTAGCAAAATGTCCTTACTGCTGACTCTAAGGAAAAGGATGTTTATTTCTGTTTAATTTGGGGGAATCCTGGCAACATTTCCAAGGAGAAAGTATTCCTAGGTAGCAGCTGCAGAAAAATCTCTGTGAACATTTCATTTGATATTCTCCAATTGTACATTCGTGCGAGTGTTTTGCCCACCCCAGGGATGTGAAATACGCTATAAGAAACGTAGCAAGCTGTCAGTCAGTGCCCTGCAGGAGGATTTATGAAATGGAGAATGGAATCCTACAAATACTGTTTGTTTCTTTTCAGCTCAAACTGCACGAATTATTTGAGCCAAATTGGGTGGGAGGGGGGAGCTAATATAGAGATCTGCACCACCATGAATGCTGAATAAAAACTAATGACCTGAATGGCAGACTATTTTATTGCAAAAGCCTAAAACTTTTTTGTTTTGAAATATTGGTTTTCTGTGGCTCCTGCAGTTTTTTGAACAGCTACCCCTGTTGTCACCGTCATCCGTCTTAAATGAAAGCCAGACCCTACTCCTTGAGCTGCTCTTCTTCCTATAGCCAGGAGAGAGGCTGCATGGCAGGTGCTTTATCCTGCTGTGGTTTACCCTCCAAGACAAAGAAGAAGGGTTCGTCTCAGGAGGTTGAAGGAGCTGCACTAATTGGGGGAGGGCCGTGGTTTCCTGGGAAAAGTTTAAGCTTTTAAAGGCTTGAGTTTTGGTTGTAGCTTTTCTGCTTTCTAATTGCATGACTTGGGCAAGACTACTCATCAGAGACTCCACTTTCTCATGTCTAATATGGGGGAAATAATATCATGAGGATTAAACACAATGGTATTTATAAAGACCTGCTACATGGTAAGCATAGCACTAGCTAAATACTAGCTATCATTCTTTTCATTATTGATGAGACGGTGACAAAAATAGCGTTATGTCCTGAATACATACTATTAGACATCGAAGGGATTTTTATATTATTGGTTGCCACTTAAACAAAGACCTTTTTTTTTGGTAACTTTAGATATCATAGACCAACCCAGTAGTGTTCCCTTTTCACTCAGTGGCTGCACATGTGGTTTGAATGGAAATTAACATCCTGTTCTCTATTTCTTCTTTTTTTATTTATTTTTTCCAATTTTATTTTATTTATTCTCAAGTTAGCTAACAGTGTAGTCTTGTCTTCAGGAGTAGATTCCAGTGATTCATCACCTACGTATATAACACCTAGTGTTCATCCCAACAAGTGCCCATCTTAATGTCCGTCATCCATTTTCCCCATCCTCATCAACCCTCAGTTTGTTCTCTTATGGTTTGCCTCCCTCTCTGTTTTCTTCTTATTTTTCCTACCCTTCCCCTATTGTCATCTGTTAAGTTTCTCACCTCACGGCAGTCAGAGTGGCTAGTATTAACAACTCAGGAAACAACAGATGTTGGTGAGGATCTGGAGAAAGGGGAACCCTCTTGCACTGTTGGTGGGAATGCAAACTGGTGCAGCCATTCTGGAAAATAATGTAGCAGTTCCTCAAACAATTAAAAATAGAACTACCCTACGACCCAGAAATTGCACTACTAGGAATGTATCCGAAGGATATGGGAGTGCTGATTTGAAGGGGCATATGCACCCCAATGTTTATAGCAGCACTATTTCTTCTTCAGTTCCTTATTCTCCAGGAGTCTATATAGTACATTGCCTCAGATTATCTCATTAATTATTTAATTCTGTAGTCTAAATATAAGGTTGTAAAGTCATCATCTACTTCCAGATATGAAGGTAATATACAATGTAAATGTGTAGTCAAAAGAATCTATCTTCATCACTTTACTCTATATATTTAGGGACCAAGTTGACCCCAAAGTAGGATTATTATTATTGTCCAAAGAATTGCATTACCTAGAATTAATACTGAAACTCTCCATTTTCAAAAAACTATCCTTTCAAAAAAAGCAAAATGGAGTATTATTTAGAGCTCCTCTTGGGCTATCCTGTTTCATTATTTTTGGTTTGGTGGCAGGTGTTTTAATCAGCAAAGAGCAAAACTCATCTGGAGCATGAAATGTGTTTCTTTCGAGTTGCAGAGAATGTTTCATCTGTAGAGGCAGAATGAGCTTTTCTATTTTTTTTTTTTTTGTTTAAAAAAAAGGGTGTGTGTGTGTGTGTGTGTGGTATTTATCCTGCAAGCTAAAATTTAGGTTTTGCTGTCATGTATTAATATACACCAACTAATGTAACAGAAGTAAGTAAATTGAATTTTCAGTAGACTCTATAAGGTAACAACACAGAAAAGAAAAAGAGTATCATCAACATTTCAAATATGAACACTCAAAATTTCTGTTGATCCTCCCAATATTTTGTTTTAGAGAGCTCCATACCTCTATGTATTTGGCTGTAACTAGATCATGCTTTCCAAAATAATAAAAGAGATATTGGTGGTGCAAAGATGAAATTTCATTTTAATAATTATTTATTTTAGTATGCTTTCAGAAATTTAATTAGAAAATTAAATTATTGGGGCGCCTGGGTGGCGCAGTCGGTTAGGCGTCCGACTTCAGCCAGGTCACGATCTCGCGCTCCGTGAGTTCGAGCCCCGCGTCGGGCTCTGGGCTGATGGCTCGGAGCCTGGAGCCTGTTCCCGATTCTGTGTCTCCCTCTCTCTCTGCCCCTCCCCCGTTCATGCTCTGTCTCTCTCTGTCCCAAAAATAAATAAAAAAAAAACGTTGAAAAAAAAAAAAAAAAAAAAAAAAAAGAAAATTAAATTATTATATAAAGTTTCCTTTTTTAAATACATTTACATAAAAAGAGGCAACTGAAGTTAAAGTGTCAAGAAAACAATATTATAGGAGTTAATGGAGAAATATCAAAAATTATAGAGGTAGTATTCAAATGACTAAAGTTCAGGAAATACTGATCTAGGGACTGATTAAAAATGGTGTTGCCACATGTTAACATTGTTTGATATAGGAGTTTTTTTGTTGGGTGGATTCACAATATTTTGAGTGGTAAGTACCTGATGGGTTAAAGAAACCAGGTTGTGTTATTCATCAAATGGAAAGTCTTGCCTGACTGTGTTAGCAGAGGAATCTGTAGGCACTTTTCCCTCCATTACTCCTTACTCTAAAATAAATCCCAGGTGGAGCCAAGATCTAAGGGGAAAAATTAATTTTGTTTTGCAGTATTAGAGTAGGGATGGTCTTTTAAAGCATGGCATAAATTTCTGAAGACCCCAACAAAGACCTACAGATTTTACTATTAAATTATGGGCTCTTTCCATACTTTGGCTATGGTTGATAGTGCTGCTATAAACATTGGGGTGCATGTACCCCTTTGAATCAGCATTTATATCCTTTGTATAAATATATCCTTTATATACCTAGTATATATTTATATTTATATCCTTTATATACCTAGTAGTGCAATTTCTGGGTGGTAGGGTAGTTCTATTTTTTTTTATTTGTTGAGGAATCTCCACACTGTTTTTCCAGAGTGGCTGTGCCAGTTTGCATTCCCACTAACAGTGCAAAAGTGTTCTCCTTTCTACACAACCTCGGCAACATCTGTTGTTTCCTGAGTTGTTAATTTTAGCCATTCTGAGAAGTGTGAAGTGGTACCTCATTATGGTCTTGATTTGTATTTCTCTGATGATGAGTGATGTTGAGCATCTTTTCATGTATCTATTAACCATCCAGATGTCTTGTTTGGAAAAGCATCTATTCATGTCTTCTGCCCATTTCTTCACTGAATTATTAGTTTTTTTGAGTGTTAAGTTTGATAAGTTCTTTATAGCTTTTGGATACTAACCCTTTATCTGATATGTCATTTGCAAATATCTTCTCCCATTCTGTTGGTTACCTTTTAGTTTTGTTGATTGTTTCCTTCACTGTGCAGAAGATTTTGATCTTGATGAGGTCCCAGTAGTTCATTTTTGCTTTTGTTTCCCTTGCCTCTGGAGACATGTGTATCTAGTAAGAAGTTGTTAGAGCCAAGGTCAAAGAAGTTGTTGCATGTTTTCTCCTGTAGGATTTTGATGGTTTCCTATCTCACATTTAGGAGATATGGTATATTGGTACATATACCAATATATATACATTTAAGAGATATGGTATATTGGTATATATATATAATATATATATATTAGAATATTAGTTGGCAATCAAAAAGAATGAAATCTTGCCATTTGAAACAACATGGATGGAACTAGAAAGTATTATGCTAAGTGAAATAAGTCAGTTAGAGAAAGATAAATATCATATGATTTCACTCATATGTGGAATTTAAGAAACAAAAAAGATGAACATAAGAGAAGGGAACGAAAAATAAGATAAAAACAGAGAGGGAGGCAAACCATGAGAGACTCTTAAATATAGAGAACAGGGGCACCTGAGTGGCTCAGTCGGTTAAGTGTCCGACTTCAGCTCAGGCCATGATCTCATGGTTCATGAGTTCGAGCCCTGAGTCGGGCTCTGTGCTGACAGCCCAGAACCTGGAGCCTGCTTTGGATTCTGTGTCTCATTCTCTCTCTTCCCCTCCCCCACTTGTGCTCTGTCTCTCTCTGTCTCTCAAAAATAAATTTAAAAAAATGTAAAAAAAAAATACAGAGAACAATCTGAGGGTTGCTGGAGGGGAGGTGGTGGGAGGTGGACTAGATGGGTGATGGGCATTGAGGAGGGCACTTGTTGGGATGAGCACTGGGTGTTTTATGGAAGTGATGAATCATTGGGTTCTACTCTTGAAACCAATACTACACTGTATATTAAACTTGAATTTAAACTTAAAAATGTTTTAAATTTCTGCATAGCAAGGAAGTAAATAATAAAAAAATCAAAACACAAAATAGAAAAGTTATGTGCAGCACCCTATGACAAACAAAAGCCAGTTTTCATTATGTATTAAAAGTCCCTCAAAACACTAAAAAAAGGTAACTAAAGGATAATAGAAAAACAAAGGTCATGAATAGAAAAACAAAAGTGACACACTGGGAAACATAAATGGCTTTTAAACATATGAAAAGGTGCTTAAACTCTCTTATAATAAAAGAAACACAGGGCACCTGGGTGGCTCCAGTTGGTTAAGCATCCAACTTTGGCTCAGGTCATGATCTTGTGGTTCATGATTTCAAGCCCCACATCGGGCTCTGTGCTGACAGCTCAGAGCCTGGACCCTGGTTCAGATTCTGTGCCTCCCTCTCTCTCTGCCCCTCCCAGCTCGCACTCTGTCTCTCTCTCAAAAATAAATAAACATTAAAAATCTTTTTAAAAAAAGAAACACAAATTCAAACCAAACATTCCTTATTTACCTGCTTGGCAAGAATAAAAATGTTTGATAAATATATTGATAAATACATTGTGTACTAATGTGCCCAATATCATGAGTAGATAATGTGGAATAGTATATATAAAAGGGAGGAGGAAAGGAAAATAAATTATTTATTGCTCTTTATTAAATTTCAGCGTTTCCAAATTCAAAAATAAGATCTGAGGCTATTTGGTGTTTTTGTTGGTTCCTTGAAATTCTCTGTCTGTTGCTCTAACAAAAATCATTTATCTGACAATGGAATATTGTGCAGCCATGAAAAAGCATGATGAGATCTTTCCATTTGCAACAACATGGATAGACCTAGAGGGTATTATGCTCAATTATGAAATAAGTCAGACTGCAAAAGAAAAATACCATATGATTTCACTCATGTGGAATATGAAAAACATCAGACTCAGACATATAAATACAGACAACAAACTAATGGTTGCCAGGGGGTAGGAGAGTGGGGGTGGGAAAAATGGATGAAGGGGTGTGGGAGATACAGACATCCAGTTATGGAATGAATTTTTAAAAATTTTTAAATGTTTATTTTTGAAAGAGATAGAGAGAGAGTGTGTGTGTGTGAGCCGGGGAGGGGCAGAGAGAGAGGGAGACACAGAATCTGAAGCAGGCTCCAGGTTCTGAGCTGTCAGCACAGAGCCTGAGGCGGGGCTCAAACTCACGGACCAGGAGATCATGACCTTAGTGGAAGTCGGACACTCCATCGACGGAGCCACCCAGGTGCCCCCCAGTTATGGAATGAATTAAGACAGAGAATAAAAGGCAGAGCACAGGGAATATAGTAAGTGATACTGTATTAGCGTCGTACAATGACAGGTGGGCTATGCTTGTGGTGAGCACAGTGTGGCCTGTAGAGATGGTGAACCATTATGTTGTACAATTGAAACGAATGTGACACTGTGTGTCAACTATATTAAAAAAACTTTTTAGGGGCGCCTGGGTGGCTCAGTCGGTTGAGCCTCCATCTTTGGCTCAGGTCATGATCTCACACTTCGTGGGTTCAATCCCCACGTCACGCTCTGTGCTGACTGCTTGCTCAGAGCCTGGAGCCTGCTTTGGATTCTGTGTCTCCTTCTCTCTCTGCCCCTCCCCGGCTCATGCTTTGTCTCACTCTGTTTCTCAAAAATAAATAAATGTAAAAAAAAATTAAAATTAATAAAATAAATAAGTAAATACAAATATCTAGATGAAAAATACAGAAAATTGAATCAAATACTAGGGTATTTCATGAACACATACAAAAACCTAGATTTTTTTTAAAAAAGATTGGAGGATTGAGTAATTCTTTTAAGTCATTTCCAGGCCCCTTGAATTTGTAGGCAGAGCCTTTTTATGAGAAGCTGTAAAAGCTACTGGTTTATGCACGTCTGCCTAAATGCTCAATTCCAGTGCCTCATGCCAATGCAAGCATGCCCATGAAACAGGGTGCTGTCGAAAAAAACCATCAGACACCGAATAGGAGTGAGGCAAGATTTTATTCACGGCCGGTCCAAACCTGATCTCCTGATCTTAAGGAGAAAAGTGCAGAGAATGGCCCCGAAAAAAGGTAGCAGTGAGCTTATATGGATTTTAGCAAGTCAGAGTACGTCATTATTTAGTTAACCAATTACAATTTACAGCATTTCATGGTAGCCAATTATATTGTGACACACAGACGTTAGTTTTGGCAGGAACCTATCAATTTAAAGTTCTTTGTCTTAAGAGGGTTTAAAATGACCAATCATAGACACCTAAGATACCGTGGGGCAGTGAATTTGTAATTTCTTACATGTTGGTCTTGCCTAGGCCAGATCTTGGTAGAAGGGGTGGGGGAGCGTTTTGCCCTGTGTTTTGCTTGCTATTTAGCAAGCAGGCGAAGTTACAGAAGCGAGATAGGGTGGTTGGTAATTTCCAATAACCCTAATAGGGAACTACATAAGCTTTTATCTCAATTATTCATGAAAGGTGAGTTTAAGCCGAACTTATATACAATAAGCTTTCTGATATTTTGTAAGTTGACCTATTACACCCAGATCAAGTGATCAAGGGAGAGAGTGGTAGGAAATGAATTCTGAGATCTAGCCAGAGGCCAGGCCTTTTAGGCTTTGTAGGCTAGGTAAAATATTTTGGACTTTAAGTGTGATATGCAGCTACTGGAGGCTTTTATTTTTGAGCATGTCATTTTTGATATGACCTAATACACATTTTTAAATTAGAAAAGTTTACTATAGCCACTAACTATGGTGCCTCTTATTTTTAATATAGGAAAGGGTATTTTACTTTTTGTAGTACTTACTCTTTTAATTTTTAGATTATGAAAGTAATGCTTTTCTCACGGTAGAAAGTTTAGAAAATGCAGAAAAATATAGAAAGAGAAACACATCTGTAAATCTAACCCAGAGGTCAGCATATTATGGCCAGCAGGCCAACCACCTGTGTTTTGTAAGTAAAGTCTTATTGGAACACAGCCACTCCCATTTGTTTACAGTTATTCATGGTTACTTTCCACACCACAAGAACAGAGTTGAGTGGTTGTGCAGAAACTGTATGGCCAGGAAAACTTAAAATGGTTACTACCTAGCTCTTTACAAAACAAGTTTGCTGACCCTGTTTGAAGCTTCTGAAATAATGTTAATTTATTAGCACATTTTTCAAAGATACATTCTAGACATATTTTGAAGGAGTCGAGATCATACTATAAATACAGTGGTATATTTTGCTGAGTTTATTTACTCCTATACCATCAGCATTTCACATGTAATTAACATTCATTATGAAAGATAGCCATTTTTAATGCTTGCATACATTTCATCTTATAAATATACCATCATCTACTTAAATAATTCCTTACTTCTTCTCCTATTTTCTGACATTTTGGTTTTCCAAATTTTTTATTTATAAATAGTGCCATAGTGAATATCTCTGTTTATAATTGTTTGCATTTTTATCATTTCCTCAAGCTAGACCCCTTCAGGTGAAATTACAGAATCAAAGAGTATTATCATTTTTAAGACTCCTGATAAATATACCGAAGCTTTAAATCATTGTTCCCCCAAACTCTAGGCCTCTGCAAGGTTGTATAACGTCATTTGGGTAAACTACGACAGTGGAGACCTCTTTGGAATGTCTTGGGGAAGTTACTAATTTTTTTTATATTTTAAATGTGAGTGAGGATAATCATAGAAATAGCTAACCTTAATTTTGGATAGAGCATTGTTCTAAGTGATATACATATATTAACAAATTTGATCCTTACAACAACCCTTTGGGATAGGTTCTATTACGCCTATTCTATTTTTAAAAAAATTTTTAATGTTAATTATTTATATTTGAGAGAGAGAGAGAGAGACAGAGACAGAGTGTGGGCAGGGGAGGGGCAAAGAGACAGACAGACAGAATCTGAAGCAGACTCCAGGCTCTGAGCTCTCAGCACAGAGCCCGACGTGGGGCTCAAACCCATGAAACCATGAGATCATGACCTGAGCCGAAGTCAGACACTTAAACTACTGAGCCATCCAGGTGCCCCAATTACCCTTCTTTTAGAAGTGGAGGAAAGATTAAAACCTAGGCAGTGTGACCCCAGATTTCTGGCATTTAATGAACATTTTAAACTGCTTGAATGTTCTTGTATTTTGTTCCTTTTGTGTGTGTGTGTTCACTCCTATCATCTTCTACTACTACCAAAGATTATGTCCTGTGTTAAGGAAATATGTTTCAACTCTAAAGGTCCATGACTTCAGAGAAGTTGGAAACCCATTATTTCAAGACTGCATCCTGTTGGCAGTAGAGTGATTAATCCACATTAGGTGTTTCTCCTACCATGTCCTAAGGCTTTCTCAGTGTTTCTTTATTCATTTTCTCATCTCTCAGTATGTTGTCTGGTTGATATTTACCTCCAAAGTTTAAAGTTTACATATCATGCTATTATTGAAAAAATATTTGGTTTATTCCTTATTATTACTACTACTATGAACACAGAAGCAGGCAGAAGCAGCTTCCAGAAGCTCAAGGAAAATTTTATCTCCTATTTTTAAAAAAGATAAATGCAGACACAACTTTGGTTTGATGTTATAATTACTTCTTTCGGGTTTCTAGCTATTTTTAAAACAAATTTACACCATCTTGTGCTTGTGTGAAACCTCAAGGATAATGTTCAAGAGATCCTCCAATTATTTTCCCAAGGATAAGCCCCACCTCTTAATTGTTTTAATTAGCAAACCTATGAAAATTAATTAAAATTGGCATCATACTTCCAAAATTACATACCACTTACTACTGAACATAAAATCTTAATCAAAACATTGAAAAAGCTTGAATCCAACTTGCTTTAATTGTCTAAAATGCTTGCTTGAGGGGGAAAATAATGAAAACTGTAAGGTGAGTAGAAAGAAAATGACTTTTTTCAGGGACTCTACAGGAACTTTTATTTTGAGAGAGAGCAGGTGCACGCATGTTCAGGCACGTGCCTGAGTGTGTGCGTGCACATGAAGAGGGGAGGGGCAGAAGGAGAGAGAGAATCTTAAACAGTTCCACACCCAGCAAGGAGTCAGACGTGGGGTTCAATCTCACAGTAGTGAGACCATGATCTGAGGCGAAATCAAGAGTTGGATCCTTAACTGACCCAGCCACTCAGGCACTACAGGACCTTTTAAATGAATGCTTCAAAAAATAATGGTGATGATGTTGCCAGGTTTTTTTGTTTCGTTTTGTTTTTTTCATGGTACCAAGATACAGAGTTTGTTTTTATGGTGGAAGTGTGCACCTTGATGAGGGGGATGCCATTTGGTTACAAAGAGTCCAGGCAGCTTTGTATGCAAATGAAATGTTAGTGCAGCCTAAAGAAGGGGCCTCAGCTAGGATTCAAGCGGAGTAAGGAAAGGGAAACAGTAGTAAACGGGTGCTCCTCTTATTTTTTTTTTTTTAATTTTTTTTTCAACGTTTTTTATTTATTTTTTGGGACAGAGAGAGACAGAGCATGAACGAGGGAGAGGCAGAGAGAGAAGGAGACACAGAATCGGAAGCAGGCTCCAGGCTCTGAGCCATCAGGCCAGAGCCTGACGCGGGGCTCGAACTCACTGACCGTGAGATCATGACCTGGCTGAAGTCGGACGCTTAACCGACTGCGCCACCCAGGCGCCCCAGGGTGCTCCTCTTAAATAGCAAGCACTGGGTTAGGAGCCTTCTCAGAGACTACCCTATTTTTTTCCCAAAACAACCAGGCTGAAATTTGTTATTATTAACCTCATTTTATAGTTAATTAAATCAGATTAAAAGGGATTAAGTAACCTGCCCAAAAGCCATTCTGAAAGGCAGGACCTGCTCTCTTCTCCATCTGTTCGCTCTCCCTTGATGGTGCGCAGTTATGCAAGCTGGATTGTGTCTCCCCTTCAAGGTCTGATCCAGATTTATCCCTGCTACAGTCACTTCACGGAGGGAGGCGGATATTTGAGCTGACTCCTGAGCACGAATAGGTAAAGAACAAAACAATGGCAATTGAAGTTCAAAGTTTATTGTAGGCTAGGCTGTGTTTCAGATCCATTAGCTCATTTCTTTCTTCTAACAACTGAAAGAGGCGATTACTATTATTATTCTCTCTTTTCTCCAATAGTCAACTAAGTCAACAAGAGTTTAATCTTGAAGTGAAGAAGTTAGTAAGTGGCAGAGTTGTTCTTTCAATCTACGTCTAATCTGAGAACTCACGCTTTTAATCACTTTTCTTGGAAAACACACACACACACACACACACAGCCTTGGCACGGTCACACGTGTTTGGTCTTAAGCAAGTAGAAGTACAGACCTTCTTAAAGCAAAGGAAAGACCAAAAGATGGGGTGAGGGAGGGGAGATTTTATAGTATATATCAAGACTGATAAAGGGCAAAATACTCAACTTTTAAAGATCCCTGTTTATTTTGTTTTGTAAACATTAAGTCTTGTTTCTGTTTCTTCAGTAGCACTTCATCTGTCGTCGTAAGCATTTCTGAATTGGGCGTTTTCAGCTGATGAAACATTATCAGAAAGATATGAAAGCTGGCACAATTATTGTATGGTTAGGAAAAATTTAGCTAAATGTGGATTGTTATTCATTTGGAATACTCATATCAGTACCTTGTTAAGTGAGGCCAGAAAACTTCAGTTATAAAAAAGTGAATTATGAAACTCAGACTACTTTATCCAGTGCACCTAGTAGACAGCTAATAAATGTTTTTAATTTTTTTTTAAGTTTATTCATTGATCTAGAGAGAGTGTGTGTGTAAACTGGGGGAGGGGCAGAGAGAGAGAGGGAGAGAGAGAGAATCCCAAGCAGGCCTTGAGCTGCACAGAGCCTGATGCGGGGCTCGAACTCACATACCATGAGATCATGACCTGAGCTGAAACCAAGAGTCGGGCACTCAATCGACTGAGCCACCCAGGCACCCCCTACAGCTAATAAATGTTTTTAAAAATTTATGAAAAATAACACTGGACATAAAGTATTTTATCTAAAGACTATGCCTTAATAAAATTTGTGATCTGCATAGAATAAACTAAAACTGTTTTGAAAAGAAAACAGCATTTTCTGAAGGGCTAATGCTTGTCTATGCAAATTAGATGATTCTTTACATTTTCCATAATAGCTTTTGTAAAAAAGTCACTTCTCCAGCTATTTTCCCAACGATTGCTTTTATGCTAGCAGTACAAATACATCTTTCCACATTCTTACCACCTGAATTGATGCATCAAAGCTGACCTAAGCACTTTGTCCTGTTGTGTGGTATGTGTTTTACTTGTAATAGATCTCTCCTATTGTATGCAAAGACATGCAAAATAGAGGAACTGGCAATATTTATTCTTTGGCCCATTTGATTTGGAAAGTTTTCCCGCAGTATCAGCCTTCACACTTATTCTTCAAGCATCACGGATGCGTATTTGTTGAATTTTTCTCTGGATGTGTTGGGACAATGGTATCAGTGGTCTTTCTCTAACACTCTATTTGTACACTTTTCTCCACTGACATGTGCATCTCTGTCATGTGTGATGCAGTAATAGACTTTAATCAATGACATAAATACATTTTCTTTATCATATTTATAATTTGATTTTGGAGTCCTTGAAACCTCTCTAGGGAATCCTGGGTTTCCGGAACAAGGAATGGAAACCATAGCTATAGGAAGTAGATGGTCATTAGAGGTGAGAAACATTGGCAGATCTGCACTTTACAATGATATTCTGGTTATGAAATGGAGGATGGGTTAAAGAGGGGCCATATTAGAACCCAAGAGATCTTGAGGCGCCTGGGTAGCTCAGTCAGTTGAACATCTGACTCTTGATTTAGGCTCAGTTCATGATCTCAGGGTCGTGGGATCGAGACCTGCATTGGGCTGTGCGCTGACAACACAGCCTGCTTGGGCTTCTGTCTCCTCTCTCTCTCTGCTCCTCCCCCACTCGAACTTGAGCACCGCACACGCGTGCTCTCTCAAAATAAATAAATAAACATTTTTTAAAAAGCCCAAGACATCTGATAGAAGGTTGTGAGAGACAATGGAGGGTTAAACTTCAGAATATGAATTAGAAAAGATGCAATATTTGAGAAGTAAAATTAATAAAAAGTAGACGATTATGAGTTATCAAAATTGATGAATAAGAAGAGATCATCAGTGGCGTCTTGCTTTGGAGACCACCATAAGTAACGGTGAAGCTGGTGAAGACAGCATGCTGAACACAGAGGAGCATATCTACGTTGGTGTTCAGTGAAGCAGATAAAGAATTTGATTTTAGGGGCGCCTGGGTGGCGCAGTCGGTTAAGCGTCCGACTTCAGCCAGGTCACGATCTCGCGGTCCGTGAGTTCGAGCCCCGCGTCAGGCTCTGGGCTGATGGCTCGGCTCGGAGCCTGGAGCCTGTTTCTGATTCTGTGTCTCCCTCTCTCTCTGCCCCTCCCCGTTCATGCTCTGTCTCTCTCTGTCCCAAAAATAAATAAAAAACGTTGAAAAAAAAAAATTTAAAAAAAAAAAAAAAAAGAATTTGATTTTAAACATAGTGAAGCTAAGGTACTAAATGTCCAATGAACAGTTGAATACAGATCCAGAACTTAAGAGGAAGTTTGAATTTGGCTTTGAATTTGATAAACAGATTGATAAAGTAATGGCCAAGGAGAAAGCTGAAAGTGAAAAGAGAAGAGGACTGTGGGCAGTCTGGGACCATGACGTGTTATAGAGCACATAGAAGAAGAGCTACTGAGGGGCACCTGTGTGGTTCAGTTAGTTAAGCGTCTGACTTTGGCTCAGGTCTTGATCTCACGATCTGTGGGTTCGAGTCCCACGTCGAATTCTTTGCGGACAGCTCAGAGCTAGGAGCCTGCTTCAGATTCTGTGTGTCTCTCTCTCCATCTCTCTCTCTGCCCCTCCCCCACTGGCGCTCTGTCTCTCTCTCTCAAAAATAAACTTAAAAAAATTTTTTTTTAAGTGGGCAAAAAAAAAAAAAAAAAAAAGGAGAGCCACTGAAGAAATCAGGAAAACTAAGTCAAGCAGGAAAGACTTAACATTACAGAGATGTGCGAAATAGGAACTTGGAAATAAGAAGAGGTAGCCAGTGCTAGCCCATAGAGAAAAGCATTTTTTTTTTCTCATTCCAGGTTTTCCTCTTCTAAATCCCTGTGCACCTGTATCTTCTGTCATCCCCTATCCAAAAAGGAAAAACAAAAAAAACTTCAGTAAATGAATTTACTCCTACTTCACAAGGAAGTTTGACCCTATCAGGCAGGACCTATTTCACCCTCCATTTTCTTCAGAAACCATTCTTTCACATGACTCCTTCCATCTTTCCTTTTTTCGCTCCTAAGGCAGCTCTGAGTCCTTTCCTACTTTTCTAGTACAGACTTGTTCTCATGATAACCCCTCCTCCCCACTTCTTTAACAAATGCTGTCTCCTGAGGGCTTCTTCTTTCAGTTGGTAAAATATATCTATTCCTCCTGCCCTCGGGCTGGCTTCCTTGCCTGCAGCTCCCAATCACTGCCCTCCTTCCTTCTTTCTGAGCCACAGTCTTGAAAGATACTGTTTATTCCCCTCCATCTCATACCTCTCCTCCTATTCTCTTCTTAATCTCTGCAGTCTGTCTTTTCCTCCACCTCAATGCTAAATTCCCCAACCAAAGATTGAGCCAACTCCTTTTCATTTAGTCAATTCCTTTGTCCTTTTCTGTGATCAACCTAATTAACCTCAGGCCTCATTTGAAATTGCTGATCGATCAGCCTACCTTCACCCTCTTATGCCACTGTTTTGTCCAGGCTCTCTTCCTGTGTCTCTACCAGTTGTATCTCTCCTTTCCCAGTGTCTCTTCCTCCTCTTCAGTCACATGGTTGGTATTTCCAGAGTTGCTGCCCTTGAGGTTATTTTCTCACTGTACATGCAACCACTTTCAGACAATTCATCTGCCAGTTTAACCTGCCATTTCTATTGAAATGTCTCTCAAGTCTGTTACCTCCTGTCCTGTCAGAATGATTATCTCTCTACTCCCATCCCTCTCAAGCCATCCATGAATTAAAACAAACCTTCGTTCACAAGTGGTTACTACGGGCCCTGGTTGCCAAACTTGAGGCCACTGCCCTGGAGTCATTATTCTGAGGTCTGAAGATCTCCAACAGCTTAGAATAAAAGTTCTCAAACTTTGGCAGGTATCAGAATTTACCTGGAAAGCTCGTTAAAACACTGATTTTTTTCCTTAAGTTTTTATTTTCATTCCAGTTAGTTAACATACAGTGTAATATTAGTTTCAGGTGTACAATATAGTGATTCAACCCCTCCATATAACACCCGGTGCTCATGACAAGTGCCCTCCTTAATCCCCATTAAGGGGGGGGGGGGGTGTATGTTAGATATATATCACATCTTTATCCATTCATCAATCAATGGACAGTTGGGATGCTTCCATATCTTTTTGTATTCTTTGGGTGAATACCCAGCAGTGCAATTGCTGGATTGTAAGATAGTTCTATTTTTAACTTTTTGAGGAACCTCCATACTGTTTTCCACAGTGGTTACACAGTTCGCATTCCCACCAATGATGCACATGGTCCCTTTTTCTCCACATTCTTGCCAACACCTGTTGTTTCCTGTGTTGTTGATTTTAGCCATTCTGACAGGAAAACACCAGTTTCTTGACTCCACCTCCAGAGTTTTCTGATTTGGTATATCTGGGGTGGGACCAAGAATTTGTATTTCTAATAAGTTTCCAAGTGACACCAAAGTGCTGGTTCAGAGCAATACTTGGAGAACCACTGACTTAGAACAATGGTTCTTAAACTTAGCTATACATCAGAATCACTAAGATAGCTTTTTTTTGTTTGTTTTCAATTACTGCTACTCGGGAGCCGCTACATATCTATTAAATCAGAATATCTGATGGTGGTCTTCCCAGTTAATTCTAACATGCAATCATGGTTAAGATCTACCTGCATAGAAGCAGAGAGAAGGAAACCTTCCCCTTATCCCCCAAAGAAGCAACAGCTTTGGGTAGGGCTTTTTAACCTCCAACCTAGTGGTATATTCTCCATAGTAATATGCAAAATGTTGTGTGTAACTGGGAAGGGTATAAGGGTCATGACTGTCTCTCCCAAATTAAAAATCACTAAACAAACTGATTCTCAGAGAGAGCTGGGCTGTCTCTTACATCTCACATATACCACTATCACATGTTTCAAAACCCTTCTGTTTATACATCAAGGCTTCTGTGGAAAATGTCTGCTCTACTTACGTAGCTTCAAGGCCTAAAATTTTAATCCTTACATATCCACTTAGGTTAATGAGCAATTTTTTCAAAGTGCTTATATGAAAGAACAATCTAACATCTATCCATCATTCACATCTTAACAAGAATTGGTTCAACTAGATTGACTTTATATTCCCACATGTCCTAAAAGAATAGCTCTTTTGAATAGGCTGGGAGAGGAGTATGATGAACTTTGAAAGTCTAAGTAAGGGTCTACAGATAAAATTTTTAAAATTAGGACTCTGGGAACCTGAAAAAATTCAGGAAGGCATCTGGGTCAGTAGGGGATGTATGAAAAAAGAAAAGTCAGAATACACAAAGAGTAATTTTTACCAGTGATATTCTGGACTGGTTATGCGATGAAGAAATAGATGGAAAACTCTTCCTTTTTTGTTTTCCTCCCCCAGATTTATCATATACAGACTCCTCAGGGTGGTTAACAGAGGAATAATACTATTTGCACCATCAGTTAGTTTTGAACAATGTAAACTATAGAGCAAGACAGAGCTGGGTTTCAGTTGTAGCTCTGCCGTTTACCGACCAGGAAGCCTTGGGAGATTCAGGAGTTTTCTATCTGTAAAATGGCAATAGCACTTACTTCATAAGGTAATCTTAAGAACTAAATTTATGTAAAGTGCTTATCATACTGCTTCAATTAGCAAGTATTCAATAAATGGCTGTGTTACCACAACTTGGCTAGCTTATGGAACAAATAGGCAATTTGTGGGCTCGCCTAAAAATGCATCTATGTTTCTATGGGAAGTTTTCATGTTCCAAGCAATTGGCTTTGATATGTTCTTTACTACACAAACACTCAAATACTTACTTTAAAAATTCAGTTTACTTTTTTTTAAGAAATTGCTGGTCCTTTAGTCAGCTACGATCTTAATCTCACAACTAATATAACCTGAGAGCTCCTTAGGATCAAGGACTGTGTCTCTACTGATAATCATTTATTGAGCATTTATGCGCTAAATGCTAGAAAAAAAAATATACATACAATAGAGTTCCTTTCCTCATGGGTCTTAAATTCTACCTGGGGAAAATGATATGCAAATACAATTTAAGATAATGCATATTATAATAAAGATGTGTGCCAAGAACTATGGAGTATAGTGGGAGAAGAGATTCATTTTATCTGAATTGGTAAGGAAATCTTAGCAAAGGGGGTAACATTCAAACTTTGCCAAATGTTCGCCAAAGACAATAATAAATGAAAAAGACATTAGGGATTATCATGATAGACATGAGCTACTATTGCAGGGGAAGATTCCTATGTGGACTAAGGTTTATTTGGACCTTGAATACAGAAAATGATGATAAAATGTGGAGAAGCTTGGTATGCATATAGGCAGGTATGTAATGGTAAGATATACTATTAATAAATAGCAAGCTGGTTGATTAGAAATAAGGGAAATAAGGTTGGGGAGGTGCTGCCTTTGAACTAGATTTTGCAGAGCCCTGGGAACTAAGCAAGGAAGTTCCCTAGACTGGGAAATTCTAAGCACATTATGCAATAAGCAAAAAAAGAGGCAGGTAGGATCTAAAACCAGGTACCAGAAGCCTGGTAAAAGCAAAGTTGGAGAAAAGGTTATTCCAGCAGTGATGTTGTGGGTAAAGATGGCAGATCAGATCACCTTCAAAGCAATTTCACTAATGCAGGTGTCTGGGCATTAATGTCAGACATGTGGGTTGGAGCATCTTTGGAAAGCAACTGTAAAGATATAAAACTGACATGTTACGAATATCACCTGAGATATCTGAATGATAATATTACTGACAAATATAGCAAAGGTAACACAGAAGATGATGAATTGATTTTAAGTGAACAAAATTTATTTAGTTCCACCTATATGCCAAATATCATGTGATAATATTATAATGCTATAATACTTGTGCATATATAAAATGTGTATACTATATTCCATTTGGAAGCTATTTCCCACTGTGTATATTATTTTACCAAATAAATGATCCATTTCTGCTGGGCAGGACCTCATCTCGTATTTCTCATACAAATATTTCTTATTTAATAATTTATTTTTTAATGCTTATTTGTTTATTTTTGAGAAAGAGAGAGAGAGAGAATGAGCAGGGGAGGAGCAGAGAGAGGGAGAAAGAGAATCCCAAGCAGGCTCCACACTGTCAACACAGAGCCCTGTAGGGGGCTTGATCTCACAAACCACGAGACACAATCAAGAGTCAAACGCCCAACCGACTGAGCCACCCAGGCACCTCTTTCATACATATATTTCTGTAATGGTCCTAGCACTATGAAGGATATAAAGGTGGCATGTAATAAAATCTTATTGTCTGGTTAAATAACTGAGGCCAGAATTGTCAGAAAACCAGCCTAAGTCCTAAATGGAGTTAGCAGTGAATAAGAATGGAATCCACTTTCCTTTGTTACAGTATAACTTCCTAATATTGATAGAGTGGGAAAAGTTCCAAACAGTGCCGTGTCATTCTAGACAATAAAACGATGGTTCAGCTTATCTTGTGATATTCAGTAATAGATTTTATGGATCTAAAGTATCAAGGGAAATAGTGAGAAATCATGTTTCCTGTCCATTTGCATGTGTTTTTCACTTTAAAATGTGTTCTTCTGGGTGTTGTATGTAAGTGATGAATCACTGAATTCTACTCCTGAAACCAGTATTGTTCGGTATGTTCACTAACTAGAATTTAAATAAAAATTTTTAAACATTTAATATAATAAAAATGTGATCTCAAGGTGGGGCACTGGAAGAGGGTGGTAAGAGGGTAAATCAGTTGAATCTTTCATAGCAGCATATTTACTTCACACACACAAAAAAATGACTTTAATTGAACAGAGATAGAAAAAAATGTTTGAATACCCTTCTGTGACATGATTCAGGGCTTTCATGTGAGAATAAAATACACATTTACAGTAAGTTTAGATTTGAGGCTACAATTTAAAGTTCTTGTCCATCAACATGTCATAATGGATGGATGTGACACATGCATAATGGAGCTTGTTTGAGCACTTTTGGAAAGGGCAAGGGAGTCTTTGCAGTGCAGTAAGGGAGTTTAAAATTTTAAGGATATTTTCTTTTCAATGAGAAATAACACCTACTCAAAGTAGGTTGGCAAATCCGTGTTCAGAATCTCTGTTGTCACTCTAATGTTCAGGAATGGTTAAGGAAGGAAAGAGAATCTCAAGGTCACTGGGAATAGTCTTTAGAGTATTCTTATAGGGCTTATCTGTGCTCACATGCCTAATTTTTTTCCAAGTGCAAAGAATGGCCACTTGCTTGAGACAGGCCCAGTGCCATCCTTTATTCAAGTTCCTTTATACTCCTCTTTTTAAAGAAGCTGTCAAGTTCTTTTTCTGCAGCTGACAGAAAAGGCCAAATCTGTGGTACAGGAAAGGAGGCGCAAAAAGAAACTTTTTTGTGTTGATGTTTTACTAAGTGAGCTAAGGAGAATTTTAGAATCATGTAATTTACTCTGGAGGCATTTACTGTACATAGCTATAGTGATGGTAATTTCTTTCTTTGTTGAAGTGAAAAGATAACCATCAATCAGTTGTCAATTGGTCAATTGCAGAAGTGATGAAAAGAAACTGGTAGGAACAATCACTTCTGTGGCTACCTAGACCATTTGTAGGCTTAAGAAAACTATGGGAACTGGATTGCTTTATAAAAGGGATTGGACCAGATTTTCAAAAAGGTTAACAGGCATAACTTCCTTGTAAAGAATGGCTTTGCAGTTATACA